>NW_028242437.1:0-12950 GCF_964263255.1 Lissotriton vulgaris
AATGGAACAGGAAAAAAAAAATTATATATAGGTATTTGAAGACGAGAAGATGTGTATATGTTTGTATATATATATATATATATATATATATATATATATATATATATATATATATATATATATTACCTACTGGCAGTCGCCAGTAGGTATATATAGTTAGGATTTTTTCTCTATGGGACTTTTGAAAATTCTATGTCTAATAACTTTGGCGTTTGTGGGCGGAATCGGCTGAAATTTTCAGGAAAATGGCACATTTTGTTTCTGAGTAGCCCCTAAAAATTTGGGGGGGTTTCGTCAAGGGGGGGCGAGAAAAAAGGGGGGTCCCAAAACGCGTTTTTCCCATTCATTTTCTATAGGGCGTTTGGCCTCACTTTTAGCTCGAACGGCTGAATGGATTTGCACGAAACTTGGCAAAATTGTAGGGACTGTTAGCCCGATGTGCCTTTGCTGGGTCTCAATATATGTGCTGCAGTGGATTTTGAGAAATTAACGTTTTAAAAAACAGATATATCTGTGACAGCGTCCCGGGTAGCGCTCCGGTTTGCGTACTTTTCGCGTAACGGAACTTTGCGAAGCGAAGCTGATTGGCTCTCCGGTGTCTGTCAACATTCTAAACAGTCCGGAGCGGCCGCCATCTTGTCTCTCGGTAGGATCGAGAGACAAGAGGAGGCCAAAACGAAGGGGCAAATGACCATAGGGGGGCATAGTAGATCCTCCCTGACCCCCTAGGTTTGATGTGGAGGCTTTAAAAGGGCCCCGCGGGGCAAAAAAAACGCCAAAAAAACCCCTTTTTTTTCGTGGGGTGCACCCGGTATGCGCACCGGAAAGCGGTCCGGGGAGCGTACTATAAGGAAACAAGAATGATTGACTTTCAAAATATTGTATGTTTATTGATTGTTCGTTTTGTTGTTTTTTTTGTTTATTTTTATTTACGTAGCAACATGTAGGTACCAATGCAGAGTCTAAAAATAAATAAACACTGTCTCCTTTGTAGATATCTTGCAAGTTGTTTCTGAAGTTTTTGTGGTATATGGAATTCATACCATAGTCTGTCTGGAAAGCCGAAACAATATGGAGGCAGGAGATGATAAAGAGATGTTAAATACACATTGGAGATAATATAGTGGAAGAAAGGAAGTAACTATGAGCAAACTTACTATGTAACACAAAAAAGTTGCACAGTATATTTAAAGTCTGACTTTACATTATAATCAATTTGCTACTAGTTTACAAAATACATATAAAAATGAATAATGTCTCAAACAATTTTTGAATTATTAAATAAAAATTTATTTTTCTGATTCTTTTTCAAAATGAAAAAGAAATTCTAATAATTCATTGTCAGTTTTTTTTTCATTTTCAAGTAGGAAATCTACTGCTTCCACACATTGCAGAAGTTCAAAGTCCCGTGAATCATCATAGAATTCAGAGTCAATTTCTGTATTTTTTTGCTTCCTGCAACAATTTCCAAGTTAGTTTTGTTCTCTCCTTCCATTTTTGTGCTGTAAAATGAATTTAAAAAAAATATATCAGTACAGATAGGGCACTGTTGGGTTTAAGTACAGACAGGTAGTTTGGTTTTTTAAACAGTGACTTTTTCGTTGGGCAGTGTATGGCATCAAACTGGAAGTAGAAATATGAAAAAATTTATGAAATAAACTAAGTCAATTCTTAATTATACAAGACAAGTCTAACTCCATCCATAACTAAAACAGAGAAGTCTATTTTATTCTATAAGTATTACAGAGGGATAGTATGTAACTATCTGAAAATGTTTTCCTAATTAGCTTACAGTACAGAACATACTTCAGTTTTTAAAATAACATCTTACCTTTCAAATAGAACTTCAAGTTATCAGTTGAAATGTACTTGATATGTACTTCAAGAAGTAGTAGTCAAAATGGCTGTGTTTCTCTCTCTTTCTTTATATATATTCAGGTACATAACCAATCAAATGTCATGATATAATAGTAGAAATTGAAAGTAACATTTTAATTGGTTGTCAATTCCAACACTTCAGGTGTGTTTTGTGAAGTAATTTACCTCAGGGAATTTAGAGAGGTCTACATGCTAAATGGCTAAATGGAATTCCAACCAAATTTGTGAAAATGGTAGGGATTGGTATGCAGTATGAGCTAATGTTTAATTGGTGAAAGTGTCTTCTGTGTTTTTTTTGTAAATTACTTTCCCACCTTTTTGAGCGAGTGCTTGTCAGTGCATGTCCCGGTACGCGAACCTGCAGCGTTACGGGAGTCCTCCATTTTGTGTTTTGGTAGAAATGAGATACAAGATGGAGGGTAAATAACGTTCAGAATGGGTAGAAGGGGGCACTTTAGACGTATCCTGACCCCCTATGTTTTCTGAGGGTGGCTGAGGAGGCTCATATATGTCGGGAAATAAAATTGAATTTTTCGCGCTGTTAGCTGCCGGTACGCGAACCGGGTAGCGAACCGGGAAGCGAACATAAGTGAAAATTAGTGAAAAAAGGTACATTCGAAATTTAAAAAGAGTAATTAAAGTTAAGGTAGCTCTGAAAAGAGCTTTTGGGTTCTGTGTAAGTTCTAGGTACTTATAAGTAGGTACCAATACACAGTCTTAAATTTTGTATGAAAACTCTGTTCCCCTCATCTGAGAAGTGCACGCCATCTTCTCTGTAGATATCTTGAATGTAATAACGCAAGTTATTGTTGTAGATCGAGCCCATTCCATGGTCTCTCATGTAAGCTGAAACAGACTTATTTACATGCTTCCTCGATTTTTCAATTTGTGGACAAAATTGATTGGACCACCTCCATTTCTGTCATTGGCATATATTGGAATATACCAAGGCAGTTTGAGGAAAAAGTGTCATCAATTGCTCAAAGGTGTCTTTTAAGAGCATTTCCAGACCTACCCCAGTCAAAGTGCCCAAATCATTTCCTCCACAGTGCACTATTATGAGGTCAGGGTTTGGCAAATGTAAAAAGGTTTTCACCAATGGTATCAATTGGTGACATTTCAATCCTCTTCGGCCAATCCATTTGATTTCCACATTTTGTAAATTGAGGTTGTGTAAATTTCTGTTATCAGCATACCTGTGAGCCCAGTGGATGTAGCTATGTCCAAGAATCCAGACTGAAAACATGGCGAGAGGAGTTTTTGCTGCAGTCAGTTGAAGTGTGGGAATGAAATGGCAGTTGAAATAGTGAAGTTTGTAATGAAAAAAAAACTGTGGAGTTTGAGTGCAAATGATTCATTAGTAGTGATTGGTGGATTTCCATTGCTGAAAACAGAAAGTTAGGGTGCATGGATGTGTTCTTTGAAAGATGTAATTTGAATGGTTAATTAAAAATGATGTTATGAAAGATTGCAGTGGATTAGCAGGTGTACTGAGAGTTCAGAGTTCATTTGAAACATTGTTGTGTGAACTTGTAAACATGAGAGGTCTGGCAGGCGGTAGTTGCTATGGAAAAAGGGCAGAAAGGGCAGAGGGGGGAAGGGTGTTGATTTGAAAATAGTGAGGGAAGAGTTTTTATTGGCTGACATGAGAGATATGTGTGATGAATATTAGCATTTCAGTGCCTTTGTTGGTTCCAGCCTCTGGAGTGCATACCTTTTATTCTGCTAATTGGTGTGTTTCTGAGACTGTTTTGAAATTCAAAAAGCATTTGTTAAGGTGAGTTATAATTTTGTGGCTTTGCAGTTGTCAATATCAGGAACGACTTTTGTAACTACAGCAATTATATATCATGACGGTCCTTCAACTACTTCAGGACATTACACAGCTTATTTAAAATCTGGAAACGGCTGGTCATTCTGCAATGATTCTGTTTTAACTTTCAAAAAAAGATTGCCTTTCCACCTTCTAAATTCAATTATAAGGTAAGTGTTTAGTACTCTTTACGTTACATCTCTATCAAATTTAACTTTTATTAGTTCCACTGCTTCATTTCTTTACCCTTCAGTTTCCTGCCTTTGCTACTACTCTCATTTTTTTTCTATTACTTACTTATACTACTCTTTCCACTCCTTTTCTCAGTTCCTCTTTCAACAGTGTCTGTGTGTTACTCCCTCTATTTGTCTTTCTTTTAACATTACTCTCTGTTTACTTACTCTTGTTCTTAAAAACATTTCTTTTTTAGTTTGCTTCCGGTTCGCGTACCGGTGAGCGAACCGGGAAGCAAATCAAAAGAAATAGAGGTTGCTAGAGTGCTAAACATTCTAGCAATTTTTCATAAAGGGAAGGTAGTTCTGAAAAGAACTTTTTTTTATTATTTTTGTTGTTTTTTATTTTTTTTATTATTTTTCTGAACATTTTTATACTTTTTTTGTATTTTTTGAACGGTTTTATATTTTTTGGGGTTTTTTTCAGGGGGAAGAACGAAAAATAGGCATTAGAAACGGCTCAACAGGAGCAACAAAAAAAATCACTTTCTGGGGCGTTTTGAGCACTTGTGATTTTCAAATGCTCTGTTCATTAATGTAAAGCTCATTTCGCCGTAACAAAGCAAACCCCCACAATAAATGCACACCAGCTTGATATGTTGAAAATTAGTTTGAATAGCCGGGACCATCTCCCTCGCCTCTGGTCCCGAAAGACTTTCATGGGATGAGGTGGTGGCCACAAGAGTTGGTGGATTTTCACGTAGGTTACGCACCTCCGCCATACTATAATTTATTGGATGCCACCTTTGCATGTGGCGATGCATTGTATAGTTTCCAAAGCTATACTTTTTATCCGTGCCTCGAGACAGAGGTTCTTTACATATCAGGCATGTAACATAACGTGCATTCACCTTTTTTTGGCCTGCAGGAAATGAAAAAAACTGCCAAATAAAATTGGCCTTGCGGTGTGATTTCCGGGGCTCTTCAGGGAAAAATTTTATTTGATGTACATCTTGTTCTTCTTCTTCCTCCTCTTCTTCAGGGTTGGGAATAAACTGGGGAGGTGGTCCATCCTTCCTAGGAGGTTGTGGTGGTGGTGGGGGTCCACCAGCTGCAGCTACAATTGAAGCCATCTTCCAATAATGAAAATAGTTCTTCCTCTCACAAAGTTGAGAGTCAGAGTGAGAAAAATAGGAGGGGGCTTTCATCATTTTGGAAAAAAAAATGTTCTAAACCAATGAAAAGTGTAATTTTTAGGTCACATGACCTAGCTTTACATCATTCAGAAATAAAAAATGAAAACAACCAATAAAAAGTGTTATTTTCAAGTCACATGACCTGTTATGCTTATGTTACGCGTCCTGTAACGCGACCCGGATCGCTTCCGAGTAGCTGCGCTTCGCGCCTTGGTTCGCATTCCAGAACGCTTCCGGGTGCGCTAACGCGGCGCGTCATAAGACGTATTACGCGTTAACGCAATATGTCGCGCTTACGCAACGCGTCACGATGTCGTTTTCTAACGCGGCGGTTGTGTTAATGGAACGTTTACCGGTTCGCGGACCGGGTCGCGGAACCTTATTAAGCTAACAAATAAATATAAAAATAATATTACAAAAATATAAAATATATTTTTGAATTAGAATAAGAATACATTTTACAGATTTTGATATTTGCTATTAAAAAACCATTGAAATTCACTGAAAAAACCATAGGTTATAGACCATATATAGTTAGGAATTAGCATTTACAAAGCCTTGAAAATTCACTGAAAAAACCATAGGTTATAGACCATATACAGTTAGGGATTAGCATTCACAAAACCTTATTTTACTCGCACAAAACCATTGAAATTCGCATATATAGTTAGTTGCACTAACTATATATCGAGCACCCGCAATCCACTGCTGATGATGTCACATATTACATCATTCATGACATGGTCTGTGACATCACTGATGACATCACTGATGACATCTCAAATGACATCACTGATGACAACACTGATGACATCTCAAATGACATCACTGATGACATCACTGATGACATCTCAAATGAATTCACTGATGACATCACTGATGACATCTCATTTGACATTACTGAACACATCATTGATGACATCATTCATGTGATAATACGATGAACCTCTTCAGACTCTAATATAACCTTAGATAAAATCAGTGTAAACAGACACTCACAGACTGTCACTCATCCATGGAGTTACTCACACACCTAGTCAGTCATGCAAAAAATCAATCACACGTCCATTTCCTCAACTATACAGTTATACACACCTTACTTATTCAAACATATACTAACACATATTTACTCTCTTATACAATCCCTGATACAAGTTTACAATGATCCATACAGCCACTCACACATTCACTGGCTCTTATGCACAGTTATTTATATATGTCAACTCTCACATGTACTGTGTTTTACATATGTACTTACTTTGACATGTAGCACTGAGATATCCATTCACTCACAAATACACTCATGCACACAGTCAACCGCCCATACAGCTGATTCCACATGCACTTTTGAACCCATACAGCTAGTGAATCAACTGCTCACACATCTATGCCCAGAGTTACACACCTCCCAGCCACCCACACACACACACTCAGTCTCCCATACAAATACTTGGGCAACCAATCAATAACCCATATAGTTACTCATATAGCTACTGATCAACACATGCAGCAGTTTACAGAACAACAGACATAATGATGCACAAATTAAGACAGTTTAGTCACTAACCCATGCACTCAGTGAGACACATTTAATCACTCACTCATACAGTCAGTCATGCACCTACTAAATCCTTCATCCAGACACTTATACATCCACTCATTCTTCAATATGTAAGACATATTTTAACTTTCCAGAAACATACAGTCACTGAATGTTGTCATCAATGGTTTTGTGCGAGTAAAATAAGGTTTTGTGAATGCTAATCCCTAACTATATGTGGTCTATAACCTATGGTTTTTTCAGTGAATTTTCAAGGTTTTGTAAATGCTAATTCCTAACTATATATGGTCTATAACCTATGTTTTTTTCAGTGAATATATATATATATATTCACTGAAAAAACCATAGGTTATAGACCATATATAGTTAGGAATTCGCATTTACAAAACCTTATTTTACTCACACAAAACCATTAAAATTCCATATATAGTTAGTTGCACTAACTATATATCGCGCACCCGCAATCCACTGCTGATGATGTCACATATTACATCATTCATGACATGGTCAGTGACATCACTGATGACATCACTGATGACATCTCAAATGACATCACTGATGACATCTCAAATGACTTCACTGATGACATCACTGATGACTTCTCATTTGACATTACTGATCACATCACTGATGATATCATTCATGTGATAATACGATGAACCTCTTCAGACTCTAATATAACCTTAGATACAATCAGTGTAAACAGACACTCACAGACTGTCACTCATCCATGGAGTTACTCACACACCTAGTCAGTCATGCAAAGAATCAATCACACCTCCAGTTCCTCAACTATACAGTTATACAAACTTTGCTTATTCAAACATATACTAACACATATTTACTCTCTTATACAATCCCTGATATAAGTTCACAATGATCCATACAGCCACTCACACATTCACTGGCTCTTATGCACAGTTATTTATATATGTCAACTCTCACATGTACTGTGTTTTACATATGTACTTACTTTGACATGTAGCACTGAGATATCCATTCACTCACCAATACACTCATGCACACAGTCAACCGCCCATACAGCTGTTTCCACATGCAATTTTGAAACCATACATCTAGTGAATCAACTGCTCACACATCTATGCACAGAGTCATACACCTCCCAGCCACCCACACACACACTCAGTCTCCCATACAAATACTTGGGCAACCAATCAATAACCCATATAGTTACTCATATAGCTACTTATCAACACATGCAACAGTTTACAGAACAACAGACATAATGATGCACAAATTAAGACAGTTTAGTCACTAACCCATGCACTCAGTGAGACACATTTAATCACTCACTCATACAGTCAGTCATGCACCTACTAAATCCTTCATCCAGACACTTATACATCCACTCATTCTTCAATATGTAAGACATATTTTAACTTTCCAGAAACATACAGTCACTGAATGTTGTCATCAATGGTTTTGTGCGAGTAAAATAAGGTTTTGTGAATGCTAATCCCTAACTATATGTGGTCTATAACCTATGGTTTTTTCAGTGAATTTTCAAGGTTTTGTAAATGCTAATTCCTAACTATATATGGTCTATAACCTATGTTTTTTTCAGTGAATATATATATATATATTCACTGAAAAAACCATAGGTTATAGACCATATATAGTTAGGAATTCGCATTTACAAAACCTTATTTTACTCACACAAAACCATTAAAATTCCATATATAGTTAGTTGCACTAACTATATATCGCGCACCCGCAATCCACTGCTGATGATGTCACATATTACATCATTCATGACATGGTCAGTGACATCACTGATGACATCACTGATGACATCTCAAATGACATCACTGATGACATCTCAAATGACTTCACTGATGACATCACTGATGACTTCTCATTTGACATTACTGATCACATCACTGATGATATCATTCATGTGATAATACGATGAACCTCTTCAGACTCTAATATAACCTTAGATACAATCAGTGTAAACAGACACTCACAGACTGTCACTCATCCATGGAGTTACTCACACACCTAGTCAGTCATGCAAAGAATCAATCACACCTCCAGTTCCTCAACTATACAGTTATACAAACTTTGCTTATTCAAACATATACTAACACATATTTACTCTCTTATACAATCCCTGATATAAGTTCACAATGATCCATACAGCCACTCACACATTCACTGGCTCTTATGCACAGTTATTTATATATGTCAACTCTCACATGTACTGTGTTTTACATATGTACTTACTTTGACATGTAGCACTGAGATATCCATTCACTCACCAATACACTCATGCACACAGTCAACCGCCCATACAGCTGTTTCCACATGCAATTTTGAAACCATACATCTAGTGAATCAACTGCTCACACATCTATGCACAGAGTCATACACCTCCCAGCCACCCACACACACACTCAGTCTCCCATACAGATACTTGGGCAACCAATCAATAACCCATATAGTTACTCATATAGCTACTTATCAACACATGCAACAGTTTACAGAACAACAGACATAATGATGCACAAATTAAGACAGTTTAGTCACTAACCCATGCACTCAGTGAGACACATTTAATCACTCACTCATACAGTCAGTCATGCACCTACTAAATCCTTCATCCAGACACTTATACATCCACTCATTCTTCAATATGTAAGACATATTTTAACTTTACAGAAACATACAGTCACTGGATGTTGTCATCAGTGATGTCATCAATGATGTCATTTGAGATG
Organism: Lissotriton vulgaris; assembly: GCF_964263255.1. Taxonomy (NCBI): domain Eukaryota; kingdom Metazoa; phylum Chordata; class Amphibia; order Caudata; family Salamandridae; genus Lissotriton; species Lissotriton vulgaris. Next base: position 9,363 of record NW_028242437.1, read on the forward strand.
TCATCAGTGATGTCATCAGTGATGTCACTGACCATGTCATGAATGATGTAATATGTGACATCATCAGCAGTGGATTGCGGGTGCGCGATATATAGTTAGTGCAACTAACTATATATGGAATTTCAATGGTTTTGTGTGAGTAAAATAAGGTTTTGTAAATGCGAATTCCTAACTATATATGGTCTATAACCTATGGTTTTTTCAAAGAATTTTCAAGGTTTTGTAAATGCTACTTCCAAACTATATATGGTCTATAACCTATGGTTTTTTCAGTGAATATATATATATATACATACATATATAAACATATATCATCTGTATATCTATATAAATACAAACATAAATGCATGCATACATATACTTATATGCATACAGATGCATGTTATTTACATGAAAGTTGAAAAAACACTAATAAAAGCAAAGCTAAAAAGCCACCTCATTACAAACAGAATGGCTTTAACTTAAACGAGGGCGAGATCTATTGCATTTTCAATGCTTGCTTACTTTGGTTCCATCAAGAAGGCATTCAGATGTGTCACACATTTGCCATAAATTCTGAATGTTAGCACTCTAGTTGCACATTAGATCACTGTAGTAAAGCTACTGCTCACCAGGGACGTCTGCTGCTGGTATTCAAAGTGCATGTTTCAGTCTGCATGTCAGAATTTTTTTAATGAAATAGAAGAGGATTTGAGAAGTCACTCAAAATGATCCCTAATTTTTCTTTCTGAAGCACTAATCATACTTTCTATGGCAAAATTAACCCCCTCATGTTGTTCCTTTTTAAATTGAGTGTTTTCAGACTTACCACTTCATTCCAATCAAGATGGCTTCTGGTGTGCCATACTTTTGTCATAAGTAAGACTGTTAGCGCTCTAGTTGTTCATTGGAACACTCTGGGACATTCTGTCATTGGGCTATACTTGGGGTACATCTGGGTGATATTTGGGCTACATTTAGGCTCTTTTGTCTCTGGTGGCCATCTTGGGAGACTGTATGTCAGAATTTTTTAATGAAATTGAAGAGGGTTTGAGAAGTCACTCAAAATGTGCCCTAATTTTTCTTTCTGCAGCACTAATCATAATTCATATGGCAAAATATACCCCCTCATTTTGTTCCTTTTTAAATTAAATGTTTTAAGAGTTACCACTTTATTCCAATCAAGATGGCTTCAGGTGTGCAATACCTTTGTAATAAGTAGGACTGTTAGCGCTCTAGTTGTTCTTTAGAACACTCTGGGACATTCTGTCATTGGGCTATACTTGGGCTACATCTGGGTGATATTTGGGCTACATTTGGGCTCTTTTGTCTCTGGTGGCCATTTTGGGAGACTGCATGTCAGAATATTTTAATGAAATAGAAAAGGATTTGAGAAGTCACTCAAAATGTGCCCTAATTTTTCATTCTGCAGCACTAATCATACTTTCTATGGCAAAATATACCCCCTCATGTTGTTTCTTTTTAAATTAAATGTTTTAAGAGTTACCACTTTATTCCAATCAAGATGGCTTCAGGTGTGCCATACCTTTGTAATAAGTAGGACTGTTAGCGCTCTAGTTGTTCTTTAGAACACTCTAGGAGGCTGCAGTAGAACACAAAGGAATCAACTGACAGTCTCTGTCCTTGTTGGATGTACATGTTTTACTGAGAATGTCAGACTTCATTTTCACATGACTGAGAAAGATAATGTGAATTTACAGAAAATATGCTTCCAGTTTAGCTTATAGATCCCCTTCCAAACCACTGTGGGAAAATCATGAGATATTAGTTTTCTTTCAACAATATTCATGATATCACAGCAGAAGGTTTTTTCACATGGTAAAATCACCTTAGAACCCACCACAATTCCTAAAACGAGTATGGTACCATCAACAAATGATTTATAATGTAACTAAAGTCCTAAAACCCTCTATTAACTACAATGCTTTTTAATGAGGTGCTATCATGTATATTTGTCCCAAGATGGCTGCCAAAACTTCTTGGATGAAGTGCTGACAGCCAATCAGATCAGATGTGTGGAAAGGCTCCGCCCAGATATATATCTTTTTTTGAACCTAAATTACTCAAAATCCACTGGAGCACATATATTGAGACCTAGCAAAGGCACATCGGGCTAACAGTCCCTACAATTTTGCCAAGTTTCGTGCAAATCCATTCAGCCGTTCGAGCTAAAAGTGAGGCCAACCGCCCTATGGAAATTAACATGGGAAAAACGCGTTTTGGGACCCCCCTTTTTTCTCAACCCCCCCTTGATGAAACCCCCCCAAATTGTATGGGGCTGCTCAGAAACAAAATGTTCCATTTTCCTGAATATTTCAGCCAATTCCGTCCACAAACGCCAAATTTATTAGACATAGAATTTTCAAAAATCCCATAGAGAAAAAATCCTGACTATATATGCCAGTAGGTAATATATATATATATATAGCCACTGAAAAAAACATAGGTTTCAGGGGCGTTATAGGTAGTTGAACATTTCACTCATACAAAACCATGGAAATCCCCCCATTATAGTTAGTTCAGCTAACTATAACTCATGCGCCTGCAATGCACTGCTGATGACGTCACCTATTACATCACTCATGACATGGTCAGTGACATCACTCATGACATCACTGATGACATCTCAAATTACATCACTGATGACTTCACTGATGACATCATGCAGTAAATGTGTGTTTTTCTGAAAATTAAATATGTTTTATGTATGCATATCTCAAGGTCGATGGATGAATAAATGGGTATATGTGTCTAAATTAATGATTTTGATTTGTAAAATTGATTGTATAACTGAGTGATTAAGTGCATCTTAATGAATACATGGGTTAGTGAGTACTGTTTAAATATGTCAATATCTGTATCAGTCTCTCACTGCTTATAAGTGGCTGCATATGTTGGTGAGTAGCTACATGAGTGTCTATATGGGTTATTAGTTGGTTTTTTGAGTATCAGTAGGAGTGTCTGAGTGTCTGTATGGTTCGGTGGGGTAATACTTGGTGCATAGATGCATGAATGAGTGACTCCCTGTTTGTATGTGTTGTAGACATCATGTGTGCAGGACTGTATGGGTGGATAAGTGTGTGTATGGGTGTGTTAGGGAATGAATGACTGTCTCAATAGTTTCCCTATGAGTAAGTACATGTGTTTTAAAATAGTATATGTGAGTTTTTGTGTAAATAAGTGAGTATATGTGGGAGTGAGAGATTGGAAGAGTTCCTGTATAAATAAGTATGTGTTTTTTTAAGTGATTGTTTAAGAGAGTAAGAATGTGTAAGTTTCTGTAGAAGTAGGCTTACTGGTATGTGTATAACTGTATATGCAAGTAAATGGATGTTTGATAGTTTGTTTGCGTGTATGACTATGTGTGTGAGTAACTCTATGGACGAGTGGCGGTATGTATCTGGATGTGTAGATGTATGAGTACACATGATGAGTGAGTACATGTATTAGTGACTGTATAGGACTATTGGTGAATGAGTGGATGTGTTTGTAGATCTTTGAATTACTGAATAGGTGTGTTGTAACTGGTATTGGTATGTCCATTGTTTTGAAAATGAAGGGGAATTAATAAAGGTATTAAATCCTTTC
>NW_028242438.1:0-73000 GCF_964263255.1 Lissotriton vulgaris
AATTTTAGCTCTAACACTGATGATCCACCTACAAATGTGAACTGACGTTCAAAAATAAAACATTTGAAAACGGACCATTTTCCACATTTCTGAAGCATGACGTAATGGGGGGGTGTTATCTCTTTTGTCGAAAATCAGCTGTTTTTGCTTGAACATTAAATGCCTCCAAATGGTATTTAATTCACTTCCCGAGCCCCTGGAAGCATGAAAATCACTTTAAACATGCTAATTTTAGCTCTAACACTGATGAGCCACCTACAAATGTGAACTGACGTTCAAAAATAAAACATTTGAAAACGGACCATTTTCCACATTTCTGAAGCATGACGTAATGGGGGGGTGTTATCTCTTTTGTCGAAAATCAGCCATTTTTGCTCGAACTGTAAATGCCTCCAAATGGTATTTAATTACCTTCCCGGGGTGAAGAAACGCTTTTTGAGAACTCAGAGTGAGTAAATCGGCCATTTTCATGCACTTTTAACCATTCCATAAATCTTGTGTTTAGGGCCCCTGGAAGCATGAAAATCACTTTAAACATGCTAATTTTAGCTCTAACACTGATGATCCACCTACAAATGTGAACTGACGTTCAAAAATAAAACATTTGAAAATGGACCATTTTACACATTTCTGAAGCATGACGTAATGGGGGGGTGTTATCTCTTTTGTCGAAAATCAGCTGTTTTTGCTTGAACATTAAATGCCTCCAAATGGTATTTAGTTCACTTCCAGAGCCCCTGGAAGCATGAAAATCACTTTAAACATGCTAATTTTAGCTCTAACACTGATGATCCACCTACAAATGTGAACTGACGTTCAAAAATAAAACATTTGAAAACGGACCATTTTCCACATTTCTGAAGCATGACGTAATGGGGGGGTGTTATCTCTTTTGTCGAAAATCAGCCGTTTTTGCTCGAACAGTAAATGCCTCCAAATGGTATTTAATTAACTTCCCGGGGTGAAGAAACCCTTTTTGAGAACTCAGAGTGAGTAAATTGGCCATTTTCATGCACTTTTAACCATTCCATAAATCTTGTGTTTAGGGCCCCTGGAAGCATGAAAATCACTTTAAACATGCTAATTTTAGCTCTAACACTGATGATCCACCTACAAATGTGAACTGACGTTCAAAAATAAAACATTTGAAAACGGACCATTTTCCACATTTCTGAAGCATGACGTAATGGGGGGGTGTTATCTCTTTTGTCGAAAATCAGCCGTTTTTGCTTGAACATTAAATGCCTCCAAATGGTATTTAATTCACTTCCTGAGCCCCTGGAAGCATGAAAATCACTTTAAACATGCTAATTTTAGCTCTAACACTGATGATCCACCTACAAATGTGAACTGACGTTCAAAAATAAAACATTTGAAAACGGACCATTTTCCACATTTCTGAAGCATGACGTAATGGGGGGTGTTATCTCTTTTGTCGAAAATCAGCTGTTTTTGCTTGAACATTAAATGCCTCCAAATAGCATTTAATTCACTTCCCGGGGTGAAGAAACCCTTTTTGAGAACTCAGAGTGAGTAAATTGGCCATTTTCATGCACTTTTAACCATTCCATAAATCTTGTGTTTAGGGCCCGTGGAAGCATGAAAATCACTTTAAACACGCTAATTTTAGCTCTAACACTGATGATCCACCTACAAATGTGAACTGACGTTCAAAAATAAAACATTTGAAAACGGACCATTTTCCACATTTCTGAAGCATGACGTAATGGGGGGGTGTTATCTCTTTTGTCGAAAATCAGCCGTTTTTGCTCGAACATTAAATGCCTCCAAATGGTATTTAATTCACTTCCCGGGGTGAAGAAACCCTTTTTGAGAACTCAGAGTGAGTAAATTGGCCATTTTCATGCACTTTTAACCATTCCATAAATCTTGTGTTTAGGGCCCCTGGAAGCATGAAAATCACTTTAAACATGCTAATTTTAGCTCTAACACTGATGATCCACTTACAAATGTGAACTGACCTTCAAAAATAAAACATTTGAAAATGGACCATTTTCCACATTTCTGAAGCATGACGTAATGGGGGGGTGTTATCTCTTTTGTCGAAAATCAGCCGTTTTTGCTTGAACATTAAATGCCTCCAAATGGTATTTAATTCACTTCCCGGGCCCCTGGAAGCATGAAAATCACTTTAAACATGCTAATTTTAGCTCTAACATTGATGATCCACCTACAAATGTGAACTGACGTTCAAAAATAAAACATTTGAAAACGGACCATTTTCCACATTTTTGAAGCATGACGTAATGGGGGGTGTTATCTCTTTTGTCGAAAATCAGCTGTTTTTGCTCGAACATTTAATGCCTCCAAATGGTATTTAATTACCTTCCCGGGGTGAAGAAACGCTTTTTGAGAACTCAGAGTGAGTAAATTGGCCATTTTCATGCACTTTTAACCATTCCATAAATCTTGTGTTTAGGGCCCCTGGAAGCATGAAAATCACTTTAAACATGCTAATTTTAGCTCTAACACTGATGATCCACCTACAAATGTGAACTGACGTTCAGAAATAAAACATTTGAAAACGGACCATTTTCCACATTTCTGAAGCATGACGTAATGGGGGGGTGTTATCTCTTTTGTCGAAAATCAGCCGTTTTTGCTTGAACATTAAATGCCTCCAAATGGTATTTAATTCACTTCCTGAGCCCCTGGAAGCATGAAAATCACTTTAAACATGCTAATTTTAGCTCTAACACTGATGATCCACCTACAAATGTGAACTGACGTTCAAAAATAAAACATTTGAAAACGGACCATTTTCCACATTTTTGAAGCATGACGTAATGGGGGGGGTGTTATCTCTTTTGTCGAAAATCAGCTGTTTTTGCTCGAACATTAAATGCCTCCAAATGGTATTTAATTACCTTCCCGGGGTGAAGAAACGCTTTTTGAGAACTCAGAGTGAGTAAATTGGCCCTTTTCATGCACTTTTAACCATTCCATAAATCTTGTGTTTAGGGCCCCTGGAAGCATGAAAATCACTTTAAACATGCTAATTTTAGCTCTAACACTGATGATCCACCTACAAATGTGAACTGACGTTCAAAAATAAAACATTTGAAAACGGACCATTTTACACATTTCTGAAGCATGACGTAATGTGGGGGGTGTTATCTCTTTTGTCGAAAATCAGCTGTTTTTGCTTGAACATTAAATGCCTCCAAATGGTATTTAATTCACTTCCCGAGCCCCTGGAAGCATGAAAATCACTTTAAACATGCTAATTTTAGCTCTAACACTGATGAGCCACCTACAAATGTGAACTGACGTTCAAAAATAAAACATTTGAAAACGGACCATTTTCCACATTTCTGAAGCATGACGTAATGGGGGGGTGTTATCTCTTTTGTCGAAAATCAGCCATTTTTGCTCGAACAGTAAATGCCTCCAAATGGTATTTAATTACCTTCCCGGGGTGAAGAAACGCTTTTTGAGAACTCAGAGTGAGTAAATTGGCCATTTTCATGCACTTTTAACCATTCCATAAATCTTGTGTTTAGGGCCCCTGGAAGCATGAAAATCACTTTAAACATGCTAATTTTAGCTCTAACACTGATGATCCACCTACAAATGTGAACTGACGTTCAAAAATAAAACATTTGAAAATGGACCATTTTACACATTTCTGAAGCATGACGTAATGGGGGGGTGTTATCTCTTTTGTCGAAAATCAGCTGTTTTTGCTTGAACATTAAATGCCTCCAAATGGTATTTAGTTCACTTCCAGAGCCCCTGGAAGCATGAAAATCACTTTAAACATGCTAATTTTAGCTCTAACACTGATGATCCACCTACAAATGTGAACTGACGTTCAAAAATAAAACATTTGAAAACGGACCATTTTCCACATTTCTGAAGCATGACGTAATGGGGGGGTGTTATCTCTTTTGTCGAAAATCAGCCGTTTTTGCTCGAACAGTAAATGCCTCCAAATGGTATTTAATTAACTTCCCGGGGGTGAAGAAACCCTTTTTGAGAACTCAGAGTGAGTAAATTGGCCATTTTCATGCACTTTTAACCATTCCATAAATCTTGTGTTTAGGGCCCCTGGAAGCATGAAAACCACTTTAAACATGCTAATTTTAGCTCTAACACTGATGATCCACCTACAAATGTGAACTGACGTTCAAAAATAAAACATTTGAAAACGGACCATTTTCCACATTTCTGAAGCATGACGTAATGGGGGGTGTTATCTCTTTTGTCGAAAATCAGCCGTTTTTGCTTGAACATTAAATGCCTCCAAATGGTATTTAATTCACTTCCTGAGCCCCTGGAAGCATGAAAATCACTTTAAACATGCTAATTTTAGCTCTAACACTGATGATCCACCTACAAATGTGAACTGACGTTCAAAAATAAAACATTTGAAAACGGACCATTTTCCACATTTCTGAAGCATGACGTAATGGGGGGTGTTATCTCTTTTGTCGAAAATCAGCTGTTTTTGCTTGAACATTAAATGCCTCCAAATAGCATTTAATTCACTTCCCGGGGTGAAGAAACCCTTTTTGAGAACTCAGAGTGAGTAAATTGGCCATTTTCATGCACTTTTAACCATTCCATAAATCTTGTGTTTAGGGCCCGTGGAAGCATGAAAATCACTTTAAACACGCTAATTTTAGCTCTAACACTGATGATCCACCTACAAATGTGAACTGACGTTCAAAAATAAAACATTTGAAAACGGACCATTTTCCACATTTCTGAAGCATGACGTAATGGGGGGGTGTTATCTCTTTTGTCGAAAATCAGCCGTTTTTGCTCGAACATTAAATGCCTCCAAATGGTATTTAATTCACTTCCCGGGGTGAAGAAACCCTTTTTGAGAACTCAGAGTGAGTAAATTGGCCATTTTCATGCACTTTTAACCATTCCATAAATCTTGTGTTTAGGGCCCCTGGAAGCATGAAAATCACTTTAAACATGCTAATTTTAGCTCTAACACTGATGATCCACTTACAAATGTGAACTGACGTTCAAAAATAAAACATTTGAAAATGGACCATTTTCCACATTTCTGAAGCATGACGTAATGGGGGGGTGTTATCTCTTTTGTCGAAAATCAGCCGTTTTTGCTTGAACATTAAATGCCTCCAAATGGTATTTAATTCACTTCCCGGGCCCCTGGAAGCATGAAAATCACTTTAAACATGCTAATTTTAGCTCTAACATTGATGATCCACCTACAAATGTGAACTGACGTTCACATTTATTTAATTACCTTCCCGGGGTGAAGAAACGCTTTTTGAGAACTCAGAGTGAGTAAATTGGCCATTTTCATGCACTTTTAACCATTCCATAAATCTTGTGTTTAGGGCCCCTGGAAGCATGAAAATCACTTTAAACATGCTAATTTTAGCTCTAACACTGATGATCCACCTACAAATGTGAACTGACGTTCAAAAATAAAACATTTGAAAACGGACCATTTTACACATTTCTGAAGCATGACGTAATGGGGGGGTGTTATCTCTTTTGTCGAAAATCAGCCGTTTTTGCTTGAACATTAAATGCCTCCAAATGGTATTTAATTCACTTCCTGAGCCCCTGGAAGCATGAAAATCACTTTAAACATGCTAATTTTAGCTCTAACACTGATGATCCACCTACAAATGTGAACTGACGTTCAAAAATAAAACATTTGAAAACGGACCATTTTCCACATTTTTGAAGCATGACGTAATGGGGGGTGTTATCTCTTTTGTCGAAAATCAGCTGTTTTTGCTCGAACATTTAATGCCTCCAAATGGTATTTAATTACCTTCCCGGGGTGAAGAAACGCTTTTTGAGAACTCAGAGTGAGTAAATTGGCCATTTTCATGCACTTTTAACCATTCCATAAATCTTGTGTTTAGGGCCCCTGGAAGCATGAAAATCACTTTAAACATGCTAATTTTAGCTCTAACACTGATGATCGACCTACAAATGTGAACTGACGTTCAAAAATAAAACATTTGAAAACGGACCATTTTACACATTTCTGAAGCATGACGTAATGTGGGGGGTGTTATCTCTTTTGTCGAAAATCAGCTGTTTTTGCTTGAACATTAAATGCCTCCAAATGGTATTTAATTCACTTCCCGAGCCCCTGGAAGCATGAAAATCACTTTAAACATGCTAATTTTAGCTCTAACACTGATGATCCATCTACAAATGTGAACTGACGTTCAAAAATAAAACATTTGAAAACGGACCATTTTCCACATTTCTGAAGCATGACGTAATGGGGGGGTGTTATCTCTTTTGTCGAAAATCAGCCGTTTTTGCTCGAACAGTAAATGCCTCCAAATGGTATTTAATTAACTTCCCGGGGGTGAAGAAACCCTTTTTGAGAACTCAGAGTGAGTAAATTGGCCATTTTCATGCACTTTTAAACATTCCATAAATCTTGTGTTTAGGGCCCCTGGAAGCATGAAAATCACTTTAAACATGCTAATTTTAGCTCTAACACTGATGATCCACCTACAAATGTGAACTGACGTTCAAAAATAAAACATTTGAAAACGGACCATTTTCCACATTTCTGAAGCATGACGTAATGGGGGGGTGTTATCTCTTTTGTCGAAAATCAGCCGTTTTTGCTTGAACATTAAATGCCTCCAAATGGTATTTAATTCACTTCCCAAGCCCCTGGAAGCATGAAAATCACTTTAAACATGCTAATTTTAGCTCTAACACTGATGATCCACCTACAAATGTGAACTGACGTTCAAAAATAAAACATTTGAAAACGGACCATTTTCCACATTTTTGAAGCATGACGTAATGGGGGGGTGTTATCTCTTTTGTCGAAAATCAGCTGTTTTTGCTCGAACATTAAATGCCTCCAAATGGTATTTAATTACCTTCCCGGGGTGAAGAAACGCTTTTTGAGAACTCAGAGTGAGTAAATTGGCCATTTTCATGCACTTTTAACCATTCCATAAATCTTGTGTTTAGGGCCCCTGGAAGCATGAAAATCACTTTAAACATGCTAATTTTAGCTCTAACACTGATGATCCACCTACAAATGTGAACTGACGTTCAAAAATAAAACATTTGAAAACGGACCATTTTACACATTTCTGAAGCATGACGTAATGGGGGGTGTTATCTCTTTTGTCGAAAATCAGCCGTTTTTGCTTGAACATTAAATGCCTCCAAATGGTATTTAATTCACTTCCTGAGCCCCTGGAAGCATGAAAATCACTTTAAACATGCTAATTTTAGCTCTAACACTGATGATCCACCTACAAATGTGAACTGACGTTCAAAAATAAAACATTTGAAAACGGACCATTTTCCACATTTCTGAAGCATGACGTAATGGGGGGTGTTATCTCTTTTGTCGAAAATCAGCTGTTTTTGCTTGAACATTAAATGCCTCCAAATAGCATTTAATTCACTTCCCGGGGTGAAGAAACCCTTTTTGAGAACTCAGAGTGAGTAAATTGGCCATTTTCATGCACTTTTAACCATTCCATAAATCTTGTGTTTAGGGCCCGTGGAAGCATGAAAATCACTTTAAACACGCTAATTTTAGCTCTAACACTGATGATCCACCTACAAATGTGAACTGACGTTCAAAAATAAAACATTTGAAAACGGACCATTTTCCACATTTCTGAAGCATGACGTAATGGGGGGGTGTTATCTCTTTTGTCGAAAATCAGCCGTTTTTGCTCGAACATTAAATGCCTCCAAATGGTATTTAATTCACTTCCCGGGGTGAAGAAACCCTTTTTGAGAACTCAGAGTGAGTAAATTGGCCATTTTCATGCACTTTTAACCATTCCATAAATCTTGTGTTTAGGGCCCCTGGAAGCATGAAAATCACTTTAAACATGCTAATTTTAGCTCTAACACTGATGATCCACTTACAAATGTGAACTGACGTTCAAAAATAAAACATTTGAAAATGGACCATTTTCCACATTTCTGAAGCATGACGTAATGGGGGGGTGTTATCTCTTTTGTCGAAAATCAGCCGTTTTTGCTTGAACATTAAATGCCTCCAAATGGTATTTAATTCACTTCCCGGGCCCCTGGAAGCATGAAAATCACTTTAAACATGCTAATTTTAGCTCTAACATTGATGATCCACCTACAAATGTGAACTGACGTTCACATTTATTTAATTACCTTCCCGGGGTGAAGAAACGCTTTTTGAGAACTCAGAGTGAGTAAATTGGCCATTTTCATGCACTTTTAACCATTCCATAAATCTTGTGTTTAGGGCCCCTGGAAGCATGAAAATCACTTTAAACATGCTAATTTTAGCTCTAACACTGATGATCCACCTACAAATGTGAACTGACGTTCAAAAATAAAACATTTGAAAACGGACCATTTTACACATTTCTGAAGCATGACGTAATGGGGGGGTGTTATCTCTTTTGTCGAAAATCAGCCGTTTTTGCTTGAACATTAAATGCCTCCAAATGGTATTTAATTCACTTCCTGAGCCCCTGGAAGCATGAAAATCACTTTAAACATGCTAATTTTAGCTCTAACACTGATGATCCACCTACAAATGTGAACTGACGTTCAAAAATAAAACATTTGAAAACGGACCATTTTCCACATTTTTGAAGCATGACGTAATGGGGGGTGTTATCTCTTTTGTCGAAAATCAGCTGTTTTTGCTCGAACATTTAATGCCTCCAAATGGTATTTAATTACCTTCCCGGGGTGAAGAAACGCTTTTTGAGAACTCAGAGTGAGTAAATTGGCCATTTTCATGCACTTTTAACCATTCCATAAATCTTGTGTTTAGGGCCCCTGGAAGCATGAAAATCACTTTAAACATGCTAATTTTAGCTCTAACACTGATGATCGACCTACAAATGTGAACTGACGTTCAAAAATAAAACATTTGAAAACGGACCATTTTACACATTTCTGAAGCATGACGTAATGTGGGGGGTGTTATCTCTTTTGTCGAAAATCAGCTGTTTTTGCTTGAACATTAAATGCCTCCAAATGGTATTTAATTCACTTCCCGAGCCCCTGGAAGCATGAAAATCACTTTAAACATGCTAATTTTAGCTCTAACACTGATGATCCACCTACAAATGTGAACTGACGTTCAAAAATAAAACATTTGAAAACGGACCATTTTCCACATTTCTGAAGCATGACGTAATGGGGGGGTGTTATCTCTTTTGTCGAAAATCAGCCGTTTTTGCTCGAACAGTAAATGCCTCCAAATGGTATTTAATTAACTTCCCGGGGGTGAAGAAACCCTTTTTGAGAACTCAGAGTGAGTAAATTGGCCATTTTCATGCACTTTTAAACATTCCATAAATCTTGTGTTTAGGGCCCCTGGAAGCATGAAAATCACTTTAAACATGCTAATTTTAGCTCTAACACTGATGATCCACCTACAAATGTGAACTGACGTTCAAAAATAAAACATTTGAAAACGGACCATTTTCCACATTTCTGAAGCATGACGTAATGGGGGGGTGTTATCTCTTTTGTCGAAAATCAGCCGTTTTTGCTTGAACATTAAATGCCTCCAAATGGTATTTAATTCACTTCCCAAGCCCCTGGAAGCATGAAAATCACTTTAAACATGCTAATTTTAGCTCTAACACTGATGATCCACCTACAAATGTGAACTGACGTTCAAAAATAAAACATTTGAAAACGGACCATTTTCCACATTTTTGAAGCATGACGTAATGGGGGGGTGTTATCTCTTTTGTCGAAAATCAGCTGTTTTTGCTCGAACATTAAATGCCTCCAAATGGTATTTAATTACCTTCCCGGGGTGAAGAAACGCTTTTTGAGAACTCAGAGTGAGTAAATTGGCCATTTTCATGCACTTTTAACCATTCCATAAATCTTGTGTTTAGGGCCCCTGGAAGCATGAAAATCACTTTAAACATGCTAATTTTAGCTCTAACACTGATGATCCACCTACAAATGTGAACTGACGTTCAAAAATAAAACATTTGAAAACGGACCATTTTACACATTTCTGAAGCATGACGTAATGGGGGGGTGTTATCTCTTTTGTTGAAAATCAGCTGTTTTTGCTTGAACATTAAATGCCTCCAAATGGTATTTAATTCACTTCCAGAGCCCCTGGAAGCATGAAAATCACATTAAACATGCTAATTTTAGCTCTAACACTGATGATCCACCTACAAATGTGAACTGACGTTCAAAAATAAAACATTTGAAAACGGACCATTTTCCACATTTCTGAAGCATGACGTAATGGGGGGGTGTTATCTCTTTTGTCGAAAATCAGCCGTTTTTGCTCGAACAGTAAATGCCTCCAAATGGTATTTAATTAACTTCCCGGGGGTGAAGAAACCCTTTTTGAGAACTCAGAGTGAGTAAATTGGCCATTTTCATGCACTTTTAAACATTCCATAAATCTTGTGTTTAGGGCCCCTGGAAGCATGAAAATCACTTCAAACATGCTAATTTTAGCTCTAACACTGATGATCCACCTACAAATGTGAACTGACGTTCAAAAATAAAACATTTGAAAACGGACCATTTTCCACATTTCTGAAGCATGACGTAATGGGGGGGTGTTATCTCTTTTGTCGAAAATCAGCCGTTTTTGCTTGAACATTAAATGCCTCCAAATGGTATTTAATTCACTTCCCAAGCCCCTGGAAGCATGAAAATCACTTTAAACATGCTAATTTTAGCTCTAACACTGATGATCCACCTACAAATGTGAACTGACGTTCAAAAATAAAACATTTGAAAACGGACCATTTTCCACATTTTTGAAGCATGACGTAATGGGGGGGTGTTATCTCTTTTGTCGAAAATCAGCTGTTTTTGCTCGAACATTAAATGCCTCCAAATGGTATTTAATTCACTTCCTGAGCCCCTGGAAGCATGAAAATCACTTTAAACATGCTAATTTTAGCTCTAACACTGATGATCCACCTACAAATGTGAACTGACGTTCAAAAATAAAACATTTGAAAACGGACCATTTTCCACATTTCTGAAGCATGACGTAATGGGGGGTGTTATCTCTTTTGTCGAAAATCAGCTGTTTTTGCTTGAACATTAAATGCCTCCAAATAGCATTTAATTCACTTCCCGGGGTGAAGAAACCCTTTTTGAGAACTCAGAGTGAGTAAATTGGCCATTTTCATGCACTTTTAACCATTCCATAAATCTTGTGTTTAGGGCCCGTGGAAGCATGAAAATCACTTTAAACACGCTAATTTTAGCTCTAACACTGATGATCCACCTACAAATGTGAACTGACGTTCAAAAATAAAACATTTGAAAACGGACCATTTTCCACATTTCTGAAGCATGACGTAATGGGGGGGTGTTATCTCTTTTGTCGAAAATCAGCCGTTTTTGCTCGAACAGTAAATGCCTCCAAATGGTATTTAATTAACTTCCCGGGGGTGAAGAAACCCTTTTTGAGAACTCAGAGTGAGTAAATTGGCCATTTTCATGCACTTTTAACCATTCCATAAATCTTGTGTTTAGGGCCCCTGGAAGCATGAAAATCACTTTAAACATGCTAATTTTAGCTCTAACACTGATGATCCACCTACAAATGTGAACTGACGTTCAAAAATAAAACATTTGAAAACGGACCATTTTCCACATTTCTGAAGCATGACGTAATGGGGGGGGGTTATCTCTTTTGTCGAAAATCAGCCGTTTTTGCTTGAACATTAAATGCCTCCAAATGGTATTTAATTCACTTCCCGAGCCCCTGGAAGCATGAAAATCACTTTAAACATGCCAATTTTAGCTCTAACACTGATGATCCACCTACAAATGTGAACTGACGTTCAAAAATAAAACATTTGAAAACGGACCATTTTCCACATTTCTGAAGCATGACGTAATGGGGGGTGATATCTCTTTTGTCGAAAATCAGCTGTTTTTGCTTGAACATTAAATGCCTCCAAATAGCATTTAATTCACTTCCCGGGGTGAAGAAACCCTTTTTGAGAACTCAGAGTGAGTAAATTGGCCATTTTCATGCACTTTTAACCATTCCATAAATCTTGTGTTTAGGGCCCGTGGAAGCATGAAAATCACTTTAAACACGCTAATTTTAGCTCTAACACTGATGATCCACCTACAAATGTGAACTGACGTTCAAAAATAAAACATTTGAAAACGGTCAATTTTCCACATTTCTGAAGCATGACGTAATGGGGGGGTGTTATCTCTTTTGTCGAAAATCAGCCGTTTTTGCTCGAACATTAAATGCCTCCAAATGGTATTTAATTCACTTCCCGGGGTGAAGAAACCCTTTTTGAGAACTCAGAGTGAGTAAATTGGCCATTTTCATGCACTTTTAACCATTCCATAAATCTTGTGTTTAGGGCCCCTGGAAGCATGAAAATCACTTTAAACATGCTAATTTTAGCTCTAACACTGATGATCCACCTACAAATGTGAACTGACGTTCAAAAATAAAACATTTGAAAACGGACCATTTTCCACATTTCTGAAGCATGACGTAATGGGGTGGTGTTATCTCTTTTGTCGAAAATAAGCCGTTTTTGCTTGAACATTAAATGCCTCCAAATGGTATTTAATTCACTTCCCGAGCCCCTGGAAGCATGAAAATCACTTTAAACATGCTAATTTTAGCTCTAACACTGATGATCCACCTACAAATGTGAACTGACATTCAAAAATAAAACATTTGAAAACGGACCATTTTCCACATTTTTGAAGCATGACGTAATGGGGGGGTGTTATCTCTTTTGTCGAAAATCAGCTGTTTTTGCTCGAACATTAAATGCCTCCAAATATTATTTAATTACCTTCCCGGGGTGAAGAAACGCTTTTTGAGAACTCAGAGTGAGTAAATTGGCCATTTTCATGCACTTTTAACCATTCCATAAATCTTGTGTTTAGGGCCCCTGGAAGCATGAAAATCACTTTAAACATGCTAATTTTAGCTCTAACACTGATGATCCACCTACAAATGTGAACTGACGTTCAAAAATAAAACATTTGAAAACGGACCATTTTACACATTTCTGAAGCATGACGTAATGGGGGGGTGTTATCTCTTTTGTCAAAAATCAGACGTTTTTGCTTGAACATTAAATGCCTCCAAATGGTATTTAATTCACTTCCCGAGCCCCTGGAAGCATGAAAATCACTTTAAACATGCTAATTTTAGCTCTAACACTGATGATCCACCTACAAATGTGAACTGACGTTCAAAAATAAAACATTTGAAAACGGACCATTTTCCACATTTCTGAAGCATGACGTAATGGGGGGGTGTTATCTCTTTTGTCGAAAATCAGCTGTTTTTGCTTGAACATTAAATGCCTCCAAATAGCATTTAATTCACTTCCCGGGGTGAAGAAACCCTTTTTGAGAACTCAGAGTGAGTAAATTGGC
The DNA here is from genome assembly GCF_964263255.1 of Lissotriton vulgaris. Lineage (NCBI taxonomy): Eukaryota > Metazoa > Chordata > Amphibia > Caudata > Salamandridae > Lissotriton > Lissotriton vulgaris. The sequence continues at coordinate 13,384 of NW_028242438.1, forward strand.
CATTTTCATGCACTTTTAACCATTCCATAAATCTTGTATTTAGGGCCCGTGGAAGCATGAAAATCACTTTAAACACGCTAATTTTAGCTCTAACACTGATGATCCACCTACAAATGTGAACTGACGTTCAAAAATAAAACATTTGAAAACGGACCATTTTCCACATTTCTGAAGCATGACGTAATGGGGGGTGTTATCTCTTTTGTCGAAAATCAGCCGTTTTTGCTCGAACATTAAATGCCTCCAAATGGTATTTAATTCACTTCCCGGGGTGAAGAAACCCTTTTTGAGAACTCAGAGTGAGTAAAGTGGCCATTTTCATGCACTTTTAACCATTCCATAAATCTTGTGTTTAGGGCCCCTGGAAGCATGAAAATCACTTTAAACATGCTAATTTTAGCTCTAACACTGATGATCCACTTACAAATGTGAACTGACGTTCAAAAATAAAACATTTGAAAACGGACCATTTTACACATTTCTGAAGCATGACGTAATGGGGGGGTGTTATCTCTTTTGTCGAAAATCAGCCGTTTTTGCTTGAACATTAAATGCCTCCAAATGGTATTTAATTCACTTCCTGAGCCCCTGGAAGCATGAAAATCACTTTAAACATGCTAATTTTAGCTCTAACACTGATGATCCACCTACAAATGTGAACTGACGTTCAAAAATAAAACATTTGAAAACGGACCATTTTCCACATTTCTGAAGCATGACGTAATGGGGGGTGTTATCTCTTTTGTCGAAAATCAGCTGTTTTTGCTTGAACATTAAATGCCTCCAAATAGCATTTAATTCACTTCCCGGGGTGAAGAAACCCTTTTTGAGAACTCAGAGTGAGTAAATTGGCCATTTTCATGCACTTTTAACCATTCCATAAATCTTGTGTTTAGGGCCCGTGGAAGCATGAAAATCACTTTAAACACGCTAATTTTAGCTCTAACACTGATGATCCACCTACAAATGTGAACTGACGTTCAAAAATAAAACATTTGAAAACGGACCATTTTCCACATTTCTGAAGCATGACGTAATGGGGGGGTGTTATCTCTTTTGTCGAAAATCAGCCGTTTTTGCTCGAACATTAAATGCCTCCAAATGGTATTTAATTCACTTCCCGGGGTGAAGAAACCCTTTTTGAGAACTCAGAGTGAGTAAATTGGCCATTTTCATGCACTTTTAACCATTCCATAAATCTTGTGTTTAGGGCCCCTGGAAGCATGAAAATCACTTTAAACATGCTAATTTTAGCTCTAACACTGATGATCCACTTACAAATGTGAACTGACGTTCAAAAATAAAACATTTGAAAATGGACCATTTTCCACATTTCTGAAGCATGACGTAATGGGGGGGTGTTATCTCTTTTGTCGAAAATCAGCCGTTTTTGCTTGAACATTAAATGCCTCCAAATGGTATTTAATTCACTTCCCGGGCCCCTGGAAGCATGAAAATCACTTTAAACATGCTAATTTTAGCTCTAACATTGATGATCCACCTACAAATGTGAACTGACGTTCACATTTATTTAATTACCTTCCCGGGGTGAAGAAACGCTTTTTGAGAACTCAGAGTGAGTAAATTGGCCATTTTCATGCACTTTTAACCATTCCATAAATCTTGTGTTTAGGGCCCCTGGAAGCATGAAAATCACTTTAAACATGCTAATTTTAGCTCTAACACTGATGATCCACCTACAAATGTGAACTGACGTTCAAAAATAAAACATTTGAAAACGGACCATTTTACACATTTCTGAAGCATGACGTAATGGGGGGGTGTTATCTCTTTTGTCGAAAATCAGCCGTTTTTGCTTGAACATTAAATGCCTCCAAATGGTATTTAATTCACTTCCTGAGCCCCTGGAAGCATGAAAATCACTTTAAACATGCTAATTTTAGCTCTAACACTGATGATCCACCTACAAATGTGAACTGACGTTCAAAAATAAAACATTTGAAAACGGACCATTTTCCACATTTTTGAAGCATGACGTAATGGGGGGTGTTATCTCTTTTGTCGAAAATCAGCTGTTTTTGCTCGAACATTTAATGCCTCCAAATGGTATTTAATTACCTTCCCGGGGTGAAGAAACGCTTTTTGAGAACTCAGAGTGAGTAAATTGGCCATTTTCATGCACTTTTAACCATTCCATAAATCTTGTGTTTAGGGCCCCTGGAAGCATGAAAATCACTTTAAACATGCTAATTTTAGCTCTAACACTGATGATCGACCTACAAATGTGAACTGACGTTCAAAAATAAAACATTTGAAAACGGACCATTTTACACATTTCTGAAGCATGACGTAATGTGGGGGGTGTTATCTCTTTTGTCGAAAATCAGCTGTTTTTGCTTGAACATTAAATGCCTCCAAATGGTATTTAATTCACTTCCCGAGCCCCTGGAAGCATGAAAATCACTTTAAACATGCTAATTTTAGCTCTAACACTGATGATCCACCTACAAATGTGAACTGACGTTCAAAAATAAAACATTTGAAAACGGACCATTTTCCACATTTCTGAAGCATGACGTAATGGGGGGGTGTTATCTCTTTTGTCGAAAATCAGCCGTTTTTGCTCGAACAGTAAATGCCTCCAAATGGTATTTAATTAACTTCCCGGGGGTGAAGAAACCCTTTTTGAGAACTCAGAGTGAGTAAATTGGCCATTTTCATGCACTTTTAAACATTCCATAAATCTTGTGGTTAGGGCCCCTGGAAGCATGAAAATCACTTTAAACATGCTAATTTTAGCTCTAACACTGATGATCCACCTACAAATGTGAACTGACGTTCAAAAATAAAACATTTGAAAACGGACCATTTTCCACATTTCTGAAGCATGACGTAATGGGGGGGTGTTATCTCTTTTGTCGAAAATCAGCCGTTTTTGCTTGAACATTAAATGCCTCCAAATGGTATTTAATTCACTTCCCAAGCCCCTGGAAGCATGAAAATCACTTTAAACATGCTAATTTTAGCTCTAACACTGATGATCCACCTACAAATGTGAACTGACGTTCAAAAATAAAACATTTGAAAACGGACCATTTTCCACATTTTTGAAGCATGACGTAATGGGGGGGTGTTATCTCTTTTGTCGAAAATCAGCTGTTTTTGCTCGAACATTAAATGCCTCCAAATGGTATTTAATTACCTTCCCGGGGTGAAGAAACGCTTTTTGAGAACTCAGAGTGAGTAAATTGGCCATTTTCATGCACTTTTAACCATTCCATAAATCTTGTGTTTAGGGCCCCTGGAAGCATGAAAATCACTTTAAACATGCTAATTTTAGCTCTAACACTGATGATCCACCTACAAATGTGAACTGACGTTCAAAAATAAAACATTTGAAAACGGACCATTTTACACATTTCTGAAGCATGACGTAATGGGGGGGTGTTATCTCTTTTGTTGAAAATCAGCTGTTTTTGCTTGAACATTAAATGCCTCCAAATGGTATTTAATTCACTTCCAGAGCCCCTGGAAGCATGAAAATCACATTAAACATGCTAATTTTAGCTCTAACACTGATGATCCACCTACAAATGTGAACTGACGTTCAAAAATAAAACATTTGAAAACGGACCATTTTCCACATTTCTGAAGCATGACGTAATGGGGGGGGTGTTATCTCTTTTGTCGAAAATCAGCCGTTTTTGCTCGAACAGTAAATGCCTCCAAATGGTATTTAATTAACTTCCCGGGGGTGAAGAAACCCTTTTTGAGAACTCAGAGTGAGTAAATTGGCCATTTTCATGCACTTTTAAACATTCCATAAATCTTGTGTTTAGGGCCCCTGGAAGCATGAAAATCACTTTAAACATGCTAATTTTAGCTCTAACACTGATGATCCACCTACAAATGTGAACTGACGTTCAAAAATAAAACATTTGAAAACGGACCATTTTCCACATTTCTGAAGCATGACGTAATGGGGGGGTGTTATCTCTTTTGTCGAAAATCAGCCGTTTTTGCTTGAACATTAAATGCCTCCAAATGGTATTTAATTCACTTCCCAAGCCCCTGGAAGCATGAAAATCACTTTAAACATGCTAATTTTAGCTCTAACACTGATGATCCACCTACAAATGTGAACTGACGTTCAAAAATAAAACATTTGAAAACGGACCATTTTCCACATTTTTGAAGCATGACGTAATGGGGGGGTGTTATCTCTTTTGTCGAAAATCAGCTGTTTTTGCTCGAACATTAAATGCCTCCAAATGGTATTTAATTACCTTCCCGGGGTGAAGAAACGCTTTTTGAGAACTCAGAGTGAGTAAATTGGCCATTTTCATGCACTTTTAACCATTCCATAAATCTTGTGTTTAGGGCCCCTGGAAGCATGAAAATCACTTTAAACATGCTAATTTTAGCTCTAACACTGATGATCCACCTACAAATGTGAACTGACGTTCAAAAATAAAACATTTGAAAACGGACCATTTTACACATTTCTGAAGCATGGCGTAATGGGGGGGTGTTATCTCTTTTGTTGAAAATCAGCTGTTTTTGCTTGAACATTAAATGCCTCCAAATGGTATTTAATTCACTTCCAGAGCCCCTGGAAGCATGAAAATCACATTAAACATGCTAATTTTAGCTCTAACACTGATGATCCACCTACAAATGTGAACTGACGTTCAAAAATAAAACATTTGAAAACGGACCATTTTCCACATTTCTGAAGCATGACGTAATGGGGGGGTGTTATCTCTTTTGTCGAAAATCAGCCGTTTTTGCTCGAACAGTAAATGCCTCCAAATGGTATTTAATTAACTTCCCGGGGGTGAAGAAACCCTTTTTGAGAACTCAGAGTGAGTAAATTGGCCATTTTCATGCACTTTTAACCATTCCATAAATCTTGTGTTTAGGGCCCCTGGAAGCATGAAAATCACTTTAAACATGCTAATTTTAGCTCTAACACTGATGATCCACCTACAAATGTGAACTGACGTTCAAAAATAAAACATTTGAAAACGGACCATTTTCCACATTTCTGAAGCATGACGTAATGGGGGGGGTGTTATCTCTTTTGTCGAAAATCAGCCGTTTTTGCTTGAACATTAAATGCCTCCAAATGGTATTTAATTCACTTCCCGAGCCCCTGGAAGCATGAAAATCACTTTAAACATGCCAATTTTAGCTCTAACACTGATGATCCACCTACAAATGTGAACTGACGTTCAAAAATAAAACATTTGAAAACGGACCATTTTCCACATTTCTGAAGCATGACGTAATGGGGGGTGATATCTCTTTTGTCGAAAATCAGCTGTTTTTGCTTGAACATTAAATGCCTCCAAATAGCATTTAATTCACTTCCCGGGGTGAAGAAACCCTTTTTGAGAACTCAGAGTGAGTAAATTGGCCATTTTCATGCACTTTTAACCATTCCATAAATCTTGTGTTTAGGGCCCGTGGAAGCATGAAAATCACTTTAAACACGCTAATTTTAGCTCTAACACTGATGATCCACCTACAAATGTGAACTGACGTTCAAAAATAAAACATTTGAAAACGGTCAATTTTCCACATTTCTGAAGCATGACGTAATGGGGGGGTGTTATCTCTTTTGTCGAAAATCAGCCGTTTTTGCTCGAACATTAAATGCCTCCAAATGGTATTTAATTCACTTCCCGGGGTGAAGAAACCCTTTTTGAGAACTCAGAGTGAGTAAATTGGCCATTTTCATGCACTTTTAACCATTCCATAAATCTTGTGTTTAGGGCCCCTGGAAGCATGAAAATCACTTTAAACATGCTAATTTTAGCTCTAACACTGATGATCCACTTACAAATGCGAACTGACGTTCAAAAATAAAACATTTGAAAACGGACCATTTTCCACATTTCTGAAGCATGACGTAATGGGGTGGTGTTATCTCTTTTGTCGAAAATAAGCCGTTTTTGCTTGAACATTAAATGCCTCCAAATGGTATTTAATTCACTTCCCGAGCCCCTGGAAGCATGAAAATCACTTTAAACATGCTAATTTTAGCTCTAACACTGATGATCCACCTACAAATGTGAACTGACATTCAAAAATAAAACATTTGAAAACGGACCATTTTCCACATTTTTGAAGCATGACGTAATGGGGGGGTGTTATCTCTTTTGTCGAAAATCAGCTGTTTTTGCTCGAACATTAAATGCCTCCAAATGGTATTTAATTACCTTCCCGGGGTGAAGAAACGCTTTTTGAGAACTCAGAGTGAGTAAATTGGCCATTTTCATGCACTTTTAACCATTCCATAAATCTTGTGTTTAGGGCCCCTGGAAGCATGAAAATCACTTTAAACATGCTAATTTTAGCTCTAACACTGATGATCCACCTACAAATGTGAACTGACGTTCAAAAATAAAACATTTGAAAACGGACCATTTTACACATTTCTGAAGCATGACGTAATGGGGGGGTGTTATCTCTTTTGTCAAAAATCAGACGTTTTTGCTTGAACATTGAATGCCTCCAAATGGTATTTAATTCACTTCCCGAGCCCCTGGAAGCATGAAAATCACTTTAAACATGCTAATTTTAGCTCTAACACTGATGATCCACCTACAAATGTGAACTGACGTTCAAAAATAAAACATTTGAAAACGGACCATTTTCCACATTTCTGAAGCATGACGTAATGGGGGGGTGTTATCTCTTTTGTCGAAAATCAGCTGTTTTTGCTTGAACATTAAATGCCTCCAAATAGCATTTAATTCACTTCCCGGGGTGAAGAAACCCTTTTTGAGAACTCAGAGTGAGTAAATTGGCCATTTTCATGCACTTTTAACCATTCCATAAATCTTGTATTTAGGGCCCGTGGAAGCATGAAAATCACTTTAAACACGCTAATTTTAGCTCTAACACTGATGATCCACCTACAAATGTGAACTGACGTTCAAAAATAAAACATTTGAAAACGGACCATTTTCCACATTTCTGAAGCATGACGTAATGGGGGGTGTTATCTCTTTTGTCGAAAATCAGCCGTTTTTGCTCGAACATTAAATGCCTCCAAAATGGTATTTAATTCACTTCCCGGGGTGAAGAAACCCTTTTTGAGAACTCAGAGTGAGTAAAGTGGCCATTTTCATGCACTTTTAACCATTCCATAAATCTTGTGTTTAGGGCCCCTGGAAGCATGAAAATCACTTTAAACATGCTAATTTTAGCTCTAACACTGATGATCCACTTACAAATGTGAACTGACGTTCAAAAATAAAACATTTGAAAACGGACCATTTTACACATTTCTGAAGCATGACGTAATGGGGGGGTGTTATCTCTTTTGTCGAAAATCAGCCGTTTTTGCTTGAACATTAAATGCCTCCAAATGGTATTTAATTCACTTCCCGAGCCCCTGGAAGCATGAAAATCACTTTAAACATGCTAATTTTAGCTCTAACACTGATGATCCACCTACAAATGTGAACTGACGTTCAAAAATAAAACATTTGAAAACGGACCATTTTCCACATTTTTGAAGCATGACGTAATGGGGGGGTGTTATCTCTTTTGTCGGAAATCAGCTGTTTTTGCTCGAACATTAAATGCCTCCAAATGGTATTTAATTACCTTCCCGGGGTGAAGAAACGCTTTTTGAGAACTCAGAGTGAGTAAATTGGCCATTTTCATGCACTTTTAACCATTCCATAAATCTTGTGTTTAGGGCCCCTGGAAGCATGAAAATCACTTTAAACATGCTAATTTTAGCTCTAACACTGATGATCCACCTACAAATGTGAACTGACGTTCAAAAATAAACCATTTGAAAACGGACCATTTTACACATTTCTGAAGCATGACGTAATGTGGGGGGTGTTATCTCTTTTGTCGAAAAACAGCTGTTTTTGCTTGAACATTAAATGCCTCCAAATGGTATTTAATTCACTTCCCGAGCCCCTGGAAGCATGAAAATCACTTTAAATATGCTAATTTTAGCTCTAACACTGATGATCCACCTACAAATGTGAACTGACGTTCAAAAATAAAACATTTGAAAACGGACCATTTTTCACATTTCTGAAGCATGACGTAATGGGGGGGTGTTATCTCTTTTGTCGAAAATCAGCTGTTTTTGCTCGAACATTAAATGCCTCCAAATGGTATTTAATTACCTTCCCGGGGTGAAGAAACGCTTTTTGAGAACTCAGAGTGAGTAAATTGGCCATTTTCATGCACTTTTAACCATTCCATAAATCTTGTGTTTAGGGCCCCTGGAAGCATGAAAATCACTTTAAACATGCTAATTTTACCTCTAACACTGATGATCCACCTACAAATGTGAACTGACGTTCAAAAATAAAACATTTGAAAACGGACCATTTTACACATTTCTGAAGCATGACGTAATGTGGGGGGTTTTATCTCTTTTGTCGAAAATCAGCTGTTTTTGCTTGAACATTAAATGCCTCCACATGGTATTTAATTCACTTCCCGAGCCCCTGGAAGCATGAAAATCACTTTAAACATGCTAATTTTAGCTCTAACACTGATGATCCACCTACAAATGTGAACTGACGTTCAAAAATAAAACATTTGAAAACGGACCATTTTCCACATTTTTGAAGCATGACGTAATGGGGGGGTGTTATCTCTTTTGTCGAAAATCAGCTGTTTTTGCTCGAACATTAAATGCCTCCAAATGGTATTTAATTACCTTCCCGGGGTGAAGAAACGCTTTTTGAGAACTCAGAGTGAGTAAATTGGCCATTTTCATGCACTTTTAACCATTCCATAAATCTTGTGTTTAGGGCCCCTGGAAGCATGAAAATCACTTTAAACATGCTAATTTTAGCTCTAACACTGATGATCCACCTACAAATGTGAACTGACGTTCAAAAATAAACCATTTGAAAATGGACCATTTTACACATTTCTGAAGCATGACGTAATGTGGGGGGTGTTATCTCTTTTGTCGAAAATCAGCTGTTTTTGCTTGAACATTAAATGCCTCCAAATGGTATTTAATTCACTTCCCAAGCCCCTGGAAGCATGAAAATCACTTTAAACATGCTAATTTTAGCTCTAACACTGATGATCCACCTACAAATGTGAACTGACGTTCAAAAATAAAACATTTGAAAACGGACCATTTTGCACATTTCTGAAGCATGACGTAATGGGGGGGTGTTATCTCTTTTGTCGAAAATCAGCTGTTTTTGCTCGAACATTAAATGCCTCCAAATGGTATTTAATTACCTTCCCGGGGTGAAGAAACGCTTTTTGAGAACTCAGAGTGAGTAAATTGGCCATTTTCATGCACTTTTAACCATTCCATAAATCTTGTGTTTAGGGCCCCTGGAAGCATGAAAATCACTTTAAACATGCTAATTTTAGCTCTAACACTGATGATCCACCTACAAATGTGAACTGACGTTCAAAAATAAAACATTTGAAAACGGACCATTTTCCACATTTTTGAAGCATGACGTAATGGGGGGGTGTTATCTCTTTTGTCGGAAATCAGCTGTTTTTGCTCGAACATTAAATGCCTCCAAATGGTATTTAATTACCTTCCCGGGGTGAAGAAACGCTTTTTGAGAACTCAGAGTGAGTAAATTGGCCATTTTCATGCACTTTTAACCATTCCATAAATCTTGTGTTTAGGGCCCCTGGAAGCATGAAAATCACTTTAAACATGCTAATTTTAGCTCTAACACTGATGATCCACCTACAAATGTGAACTGACGTTCAAAAATAAACCATTTGAAAACGGACCATTTTACACATTTCTGAAGCATGACGTAATGTGGGGGGTGTTATCTCTTTTGTCGAAAAACAGCTGTTTTTGCTTGAACATTAAATGCCTCCAAATGGTATTTAATTCACTTCCCGAGCCCCTGGAAGCATGAAAATCACTTTAAACATGCTAATTTTAGCTCTAACACTGATGATCCACCTACAAATGTGAACTGACGTTCAAAAATAAAACATTTGAAAACGGACCATTTTTCACATTTCTGAAGCATGACGTAATGGGGGGGTGTTATCTCTTTTGTCGAAAATCAGCTGTTTTTGCTCGAACATTAAATGCCTCCAAATGGTATTTAATTACCTTCCCGGGGTGAAGAAACACTTTTTGAGAACTCAGAGTGAGTAAATTGGCCATTTTCATGCACTTTTAACCATTCCATAAATCTTGTGTTTAGGGCCCCTGGAAGCATGAAAATCACTTTAAACATGCTAATTTTACCTCTAACACTGATGATCCACCTACAAATGTGAACTGACGTTCAAAAATAAAACATTTGAAAACGGACCATTTTACACATTTCTGAAGCATGACGTAATGTGGGGGGTGTTATCTCTTTTGTCGAAAATCAGCTGTTTTTGCTTGAACATTAAATGCCTCCACATGGTATTTAATTCACTTCCCGAGCCCCTGGAAGCATGAAAATCACTTTAAACATGCTAATTTTAGCTCTAACACTGATGATCCACCTACAAATGTGAACTGACGTTCAAAAATAAAACATTTGAAAACGGACCATTTTCCACATTTTTGAAGCATGACGTAATGGGGGGGTGTTATCTCTTTTGTCGAAAATCAGCTGTTTTTGCTCGAACATTAAATGCCTCCAAATGGTATTTAATTACCTTCCCGGGGTGAAGAAACGCTTTTTGAGAACTCAGAGTGAGTAAATTGGCCATTTTCATGCACTTTTAACCATTCCATAAATCTTGTGTTTAGGGCCCCTGGAAGCATGAAAATCACTTTAAACATGCTAATTTTAGCTCTAACACTGATGATCCACCTACAAATGTGAACTGACGTTCAAAAATAAACCATTTGAAAATGGACCATTTTACACATTTCTGAAGCATGACGTAATGTGGGGGGTGTTATCTCTTTTGTCGAAAATCAGCTGTTTTTGCTTGAACATTAAATGCCTCCAAATGGTATTTAATTCACTTCCCAAGCCCCTGGAAGCATGAAAATCACTTTAAACATGCTAATTTTAGCTCTAACACTGATGATCCACCTACAAATGTGAACTGACGTTCAAAAATAAAACATTTGAAAACGGACCATTTTTCACATTTCTGAAGCATGACGTAATGGGGGGGTGTTATCTCTTTTGTCGAAAATCAGCTGTTTTTGCTCGAACATTAAATGCCTCCAAATGGTATTTAATTACCTTCCCGGGGTGAAGAAACGCTTTTTGAGAACTCAGAGTGAGTAAATTGGCCATTTTCATGCACTTTTAACCATTCCATAAATCTTGTGTTTAGGGCCCCTGGAAGCATGAAAATCACTTTAAACATGCTAATTTTAGCTCTAACACTGATGATCCACCTACAAATGTGAACTGACGTTCAAAAATAAAACATTTGAAAACGGACCATTTTTACACATTTCTGAAGCATGACGTAATGTGGGGGGTGTTATCTCTTTTGTCGAAAATCAGCTGTTTTTGCTTGAACATTAAATGCCTCCAAATGGTATTTAATTCACTTCCCGAGCCCCTGGAAGCATGAAAATCACTTTAAACATGCTAATTTTAGCTCTAACACTGATGATCCACCTACAAATGTGAACTGACGTTCAAAAATAAAACATTTGAAAACGGACCATTTTTCACATTTCTGAAGCATGACGTAATGGGGGGGTGTTATCTCTTTTGTCCAAAATCAGCCGTTTTTGCTCGAACAGTAAATGCCTCCAAATGGTATTTAATTAACTTCCCGGGGGTGAAGAAACCCTTTTTGAGAACTCAGAGTGAGTAAATTGGCCATTTTCATACACTTTTAACCATTCCATAAATCTTGTGTTTAGGGCCCCTGGAAGCATGAAAATCACTTTAAACATGCTAATTTTAGCTCTAACCCTGATGATCCACCTACAAATGTGAACTGACGTTCAAAAATAAAACATTTGAAAACGGACCATTTTCCACATTTCTGAAGCATGACGTAATGGGGGGGTGTTATCTCTTTTGTCGAAAATCAGCTGTTTTTGCTTGAACATTAAATGCCTCCAAATGGTATTTAATTCACTTCCCGAGCCCCTGGAAGCATGAAAATCACTTTAAACATGCTAATTTTAGCTCTAACACTGATGATCCACCTACAAATGTGAACTGACGTTCAAAAATAAAACATTTGAAAACGGACCATTTTCCACATTTCTGAAGCATGACGTAATGGGGGGGTGTTATCTCTTTTGTCGAAAATCAGCTGTTTTTGCTTGAACATTAAATGCCTCCAAATGGTATTTAATTAACTTCCCGGGGTGAAGAAACCCTTTTTGAGAACTCAGAGTGAGTAAATTGGCCATTTTCATGCACTTTTAACCATTCCATAAATCTTGTGTTTAGGGCCCCTGGAAGCATGAAAATCACTTTAAACATGCTAATTTTAGCTCTAACACTGATGATCCACCTACAAATGTGAACTGACGTTCAAAAATAAAACATTTGAAAACGGACCATTTTCCACATTTCTGAAGCATGACGTAATGGGGGGTGATATCTCTTTTGTCGAAAATCAGCTGTTTTTGCTTGAACATTAAATGCCTCCAAATAGCATTTAATTCACTTCCCGGGGTGAAGAAACCCTTTTTGAGAACTCAGAGTGAGTAAATTGGCCATTTTCATGCACTTTTAACCATTCCATAAATCTTGTGTTTAGGGCCCGTGGAAGCATGAAAATCACTTTAAACACGCTAATTTTAGCTCTAACACTGATGATCCACCTACAAATGTGAACTGACGTTCAAAAATAAAACATTTGAAAACGGACAATTTTCCACATTTCTGAAGCATGACGTAATGGGGGGGTGTTATCTCTTTTGTCGAAAATCAGCCGTTTTTGCTCGAACATTAAATGCCTCCAAATGGTATTTAATTCACTTCCCGGGGTGAAGAAACCCTTTTTGAGAACTCAGAGTGAGTAAATTGGCCATTTTCATGCACTTTTAACCATTCCATAAATCTTGTGTTTAGGGCCCCTGGAAGCATGAAAACCACTTTAAACATGCTAATTTTAGCTCTAACACTGATGATCCACTTACAAATGTGAACTGACGTTCAAAAATAAAACATTTGAAAATGGACCATTTTCCACATTTCTGAAGCATGACGTAATGGGGTGGTGTTATCTCTTTTGTCGAAAATCAGCCGTTTTTGCTTGAACATTAAATGCCTCCAAATGGTATTTAATTCACTTCCCGAGCCCCTGGAAGCATGAAAATCACTTTAAACATGCTAATTTTAGCTCTAACACTGATGATCCACCTACAAATGTGAACTGACATTCAAAAATAAAACATTTGAAAACGGACCATTTTCCACATTTTTGAAGCATGACGTAATGGGGGGGTGTTATCTCTTTTGTCGGAGATCAGCTGTTTTTGCTCGAACATTAAATGCCTCCAAATGGTATTTAATTACCTTCCCGGGGTGAAGAAACGCTTTTTGAGAACTCAGAGTGAGTAAATTGGCCATTTTCATGCACTTTTAACCATTCCATAAATCTTGTGTTTAGGGCCCCTGGAAGCATGAAAATCACTTTAAACATGCTAATTTTAGCTCTAACACTGATGATCCACCTACAAATGTGAACTGACGTTCAAAAATAAAACATTTGAAAACGGACCATTTTACACATTTCTGAAGCATGACGTAATGGGGGGGTGTTATCTCTTTTGTCGAAAATCAGACGTTTTTGCTTGAACATTAAATGCCTCCAAATGGTATTTAATTCACTTCCCGAGCCCCTGGAAGCATGAAAATCACTTTAAACATGCTAATTTTAGCTCTAACACTGATGATCCACCTACAAATGTGAACTGACGTTCAAAAATAAAACATTTGAAAACGGACCATTTTCCACATTTCTGAAGCATGACGTAATGGGGGGGTGTTATCTCTTTTGTCGAAAATCAGCTGTTTTTGCTTGAACATTAAATGCCTCCAAATAGCATTTAATTCACTTCCCGGGGTGAAGAAACCCTTTTTGAGAACTCAGAGTGAGTAAATTGGCCATTTTCATGCACTTTTAACCATTCCATAAATCTTGTATTTAGGGCCCGTGGAAGCATGAAAATCACTTTAAACACGCTAATTTTAGCTCTAACACTGATGATCCACCTACAAATGTGAACTGACGTTCAAAAATAAAACATTTGAAAACGGACCATTTTCCACATTTCTGAAGCATGACGTAATGGGGGGTGTTATCTCTTTTGTCGAAAATCAGCCGTTTTTGCTCGAACATTAAATGCCTCCAAATGGTATTTAATTCACTTCCCGGGGTGAAGAAACCCTTTTTGAGAACTCAGAGTGAGTAAATTGGCCATTTTCATGCACTTTTAACCATTCCATAAATCTTGTGTTTAGGGCCCCTGGAAGCATGAAAATCACTTTAAACATGCTAATTTTAGCTCTAACACTGATGATCCACTTACAAATGTGAACTGACGTTCAAAAATAAAACATTTGAAAACGGACCATTTTCCACATTTCTGAAGCATGACGTAATGGGGGGGTGTTATCTCTTTTGTCGAAAATCAGCTGTTTTTGCTCGAACATTAAATGCCTCCAAATGGTATTTAATTACCTTCCCGGGGTGAAGAAACGCTTTTTGAGAACTCAGAGTGAGTAAATTGGCCATTTTCATGCACTTTTAACCATTCCATAAATCTTGTGTTTAGGGCCCCTGGAAGCATGAAAATCACTTTAAACATGCTAATTTTAGCTCTAACACTGATGATCCACCTACAAATGTGAACTGACGTTCAAAAATAAACCATTTGAAAACGGACCATTTTACACATTTCTGAAGCATGACGTAATGTGGGGGGTGTTATCTCTTTTGTCGAAAATCAGCTGTTTTTGCTTGAACATTAAATGCCTCCAAATGGTATTTAATTCACTTCCCGAGCCCCTGGAAGCATGAAAATCACTTTAAACATGCTAATTTTAGCTCTAACACTGATGATCCACCTACAAATGTGAACTGACGTTCAAAAATAAAACATTTGAAAACGGACCATTTTTCACATTTCTGAAGCATGACGTAATGGGGGGGTGTTATCTCTTTTGTCGAAAATCAGCTGTTTTTGCTCGAACATTAAATGCCTCCAAATGGTATTTAATTACCTTCCCGGGGTGAAGAAACGCTTTTTGAGAACTCAGAGTGAGTAAATTGGCCATTTTCATGCACTTTTAACCATTCCATAAATCTTGTGTTTAGGGCCCCTGGAAGCATGAAAATCACTTTAAACATGCTAATTTTAGCTCTAACACTGATGATCCACCTACAAATGTGAACTGACGTTCAAAAATAAAACATTTGAAAACGGACCATTTTACACATTTCTGAAGCATGACGTAATGTGGGGGGTGTTATCTCTTTTGTCGAAAATCAGCTGTTTTTGCTTGAACATTAAATGCCTCCAAATGGTATTTAATTCACTTCCCGAGCCCCTGGAAGTATGAAAATCACTTTAAACATGCTAATTTTAGCTCTAACACTGATGATCCACCTACAAATGTGAACTGACGTTCAAAAATAAAACATTTGAAAACGGACCATTTTTCACATTTCTGAAGCATGACGTAATGGGGGGGTGTTATCTCTTTTGTCGAAAATCAGCCGTTTTTGCTCGAACAGTAAATGCCTCCAAATGGTATTTAATTACCTTCCCGGGGTGAAGAAACGCTTTTTGAGAACTCAGAGTGAGTAAATTGGCCATTTTCATGCACTTTTAACCATTCCATAAATCTTGTGTTTAGGGCCCCTGGAAGCATGAAAATCACTTTAAACATGCTAATTTTAGCTCTAGCACTGATAATCCACCTACAAATGTGAACTGACGTTCAAAAATAAAACATTTGAAAATGGACCATTTTACACATTTCTGAAGCATGACGTAATGGGGGGGTGTTATCTCTTTTGTCGAAAATCAGCTGTTTTTGCTTGAACATTAAATGCCTCCAAATGGTATTTAATTCACTTCCAGAGCCCCTGGAAGCATGAAAATCACTTTAAACATGCTAATTTTAGCTCTAACACTGATGATCCACCTACAAATGTGAACTGACGTTCAAAAATAAAACATTTGAAAACGGACCATTTTCCACATTTCTGAAGCATGACGTAATGGGGGGGGTGTTATCTCTTTTGTCGAAAATCAGCCGTTTTTGCTCGAACAGTAAATGCCTCCAAATGGTATTTAATTAACTTCCCGGGGGTGAAGAAACCCTTTTTGAGAACTCAGAGTGAGTACATTGGCCATTTTCATGCACTTTTAACCATTCCATAAATCTTGTGTTTAGGGCCCCTGGAAGCATGAAAATCACTTTAAACATGCTCATTTTAGCTCTAACACTGATGATCCACCTACAAATGTGAACTGACGTTCAAAAATAAAACATTTGAAAACGGACCATTTTCCACATTTCTGAAGCATGACGTAATGGGGGGGTGTTATCTCTTTTGTCGAAAATCAGCCGTTTTTGCTTGAACATTAAATGCCTCCAAATGGTATTTAATTCACTTCCTGAGCCCCTGGAAGCATGAAAATCACTTTAAACATGCTAATTTTAGCTCTAACACTGATGATCCACCTACAAATGTGAACTGACGTTCAAAAATAAAACATTTGAAAACGGACCATTTTCCACATTTCTGAAGCATGACATAATGGGGGGTGTTATCTCTTTTGTCGAAAATCAGCTGTTTTTGCTTGAACATTAAATGCCTCCAAATAGCATTTAATTCACTTCCCGGGGTGAAGAAACCCTTTTTGAGAACTCAGAGTGAGTAAATTGGCCATTTTCATGCACTTTTAACCATTCCATAAATCTTGTGTTTAGGGCCCGTGGAAGCATGAAAATCACTTTAAACACGCAAATTTTAGCTCTAACACTGATGATCCACCTACAAATGTGAACTGACGTTCAAAAATAAAACATTTGAAAACGGACCATTTTCCACATTTCTGAAGCATGACGTAATGGGGGGGTGTTATCTCTTTTGTCGAAAATCAGCTGTTTTTGCTCGAACATTAAATGCCTCCAAATGGTATTTAATTCACTTCCCGGGGTGAAGAAACCCTTTTTGAGAACTCAGAGTGAGTAAATTGGCCATTTTCATGCACTTTTAACCATTCCATTAATCTTGTGTTTAGGGCCCCTGGAAGCATGAAAATCACTTTAAACATGCTAATTTTAGCTCTAACACTGATGATCCACTTACAAATGTGAACTGACGTTCAAAAATAAAACATTTGAAAATGGACCATTTTCCACATTTCTGAAGCATGACGTAATGGGGGGGTGTTATCTCTTTTGTCGAAAATCAGCCGTTTTTGCTTGAACATTAAATGCCTCCAAATGGTATTTAATTCACTTCCCGGGCCCCTGGAAGCATGAAAATCACTTTAAACATGCTAATTTTAGCTCTAACATTGATGATCCACCTACAAATGTGAACTGACGTTCACATTTATTTAATTACCTTCCCGGGGTGAAGAAACGCTTTTTGAGAACTCAGAGTGAGTAAATTGGCCATTTTCATGCACTTTTAACCATTCCATTAATCTTGTGTTTAGGGCCCCTGGAAGCATGAAAATCACTTTAAACATGCTAATTTTAGCTCTAACACTGATGATCCACTTACAAATGTGAACTGACGTTCAAAAATAAACCATTTGAAAACGGACCATTTTACACATTTCTGAAGCATGACGTAATGTGGGGGGTGTTATCTCTTTTGTCGAAAATCAGCTGTTTTTGCTTGAACATTAAATGCCTCCAAATGGTATTTAATTCACTTCCCGAGCCCCTGGAAGCATGAAAATCACTTTAAACATGCTAATTTTAGCTCTAACACTGATGATCCACCTACAAATGTGAACTGACGTTCAAAAATAAAACATTTGAAAACGGACCATTTTTCACATTTCTGAAGCATGACGTAATGGGGGGGTGTTATCTCTTTTGTCGAAAATCAGCTGTTTTTGCTCGAACATTAAATGCCTCCAAATGGTATTTAATTACCTTCCCGGGGTGAAGAAACGCTTTTTGAGAACTCAGAGTGAGTAAATTGGCCATTTTCATGCACTTTTAACCATTCCATAAATCTTGTGTTTAGGGCCCCTGGAAGCATGAAAATCACTTTAAACATGCTAATTTTAGCTCTAACACTGATGATCCACCTACAAATGTGAACTGACGTTCAAAAATAAAACATTTGAAAACGGACCATTTTACACATTTCTGAAGCATGACGTAATGTGGGGGGTGTTATCTCTTTTGTCGAAAATCAGCTGTTTTTGCTTGAACATTAAATGCCTCCAAATGGTATTTAATTCACTTCCCGAGCCCCTGGAAGTATGAAAATCACTTTAAACATGCTAATTTTAGCTCTAACACTGATGATCCACCTACAAATGTGAACTGACGTTCAAAATTAAAACATTTGAAAACGGACCATTTTTCACATTTCTGAAGCATGATGTAATGGGGGGGTGTTATCTCTTTTGTCGAAAATCAGCCGTTTTTGCTCGAACAGTAAATGCCTCCAAATGGTATTTAATTACCTTCCCGGGGTGAAGAAACGCTTTTTGAGAACTCAGAGTGAGTAAATTGGCCATTTTCATGCACTTTTAACCATTCCATAAATCTTGTGTTTAGGGCCCCTGGAAGCATGAAAATCACTTTAAACATGCTAATTTTAGCTCTAGCACTGATAATCCACCTACAAATGTGAACTGACGTTCAAAAATAAAACATTTGAAAATGGACCATTTTACACATTTCTGAAGCATGACGTAATGGGGGGGTGTTATCTCTTTTGTCGAAAATCAGCTGTTTTTGCTTGAACATTAAATGCCTCCAAATGGTATTTAATTCACTTCCAGAGCCCCTGGAAGCATGAAAATCACTTTAAACATGCTAATTTTAGCTCTAACACTGATGATCCACCTACAAATGTGAACTGACGTTCAAAAATAAAACATTTGAAAACGGACCATTTTCCACATTTCTGAAGCATGACGTAATGGGGGGGGTGTTATCTCTTTTGTCGAAAATCAGCCGTTTTTGCTCGAACAGTAAATGCCTCCAAATGGTATTTAATTAACTTCCCGGGGGTGAAGAAACCCTTTTTGAGAACTCAGAGTGAGTACATTGGCCATTTTCATGCACTTTTAACCATTCCATAAATCTTGTGTTTAGGGCCCCTGGAAGCATGAAAATCACTTTAAACATGCTCATTTTAGCTCTAACACTGATGATCCACCTACAAATGTGAACTGACGTTCAAAAATAAAACATTTGAAAACGGACCATTTTCCACATTTCTGAAGCATGACGTAATGGGGGGGTGTTATCTCTTTTGTCGAAAATCAGCCGTTTTTGCTTGAACATTAAATGCCTCCAAATGGTATTTAATTCACTTCCTGAGCCCCTGGAAGCATGAAAATCACTTTAAACATGCTAATTTTAGCTCTAACACTGATGATCCACCTACAAATGTGAACTGACGTTCAAAAATAAAACATTTGAAAACGGACCATTTTCCACATTTCTGAAGCATGACGTAATGGGGGGTGTTATCTCTTTTGTCGAAAATCAGCTGTTTTTGCTTGAACATTAAATGCCTCCAAATAGCATTTAATTCACTTCCCGGGGTGAAGAAACCCTTTTTGAGAACTCAGAGTGAGTAAATTGGCCATTTTCATGCACTTTTAACCATTCCATAAATCTTGTGTTTAGGGCCCGTGGAAGCATGAAAATCACTTTAAACACGCAAATTTTAGCTCTAACACTGATGATCCACCTACAAATGTGAACTGACGTTCAAAAATAAAACATTTGAAAACGGACCATTTTCCACATTTCTGAAGCATGACGTAATGGGGGGGTGTTATCTCTTTTGTCGAAAATCAGCCGTTTTTGCTCGAACATTAAATGCCTCCAAATGGTATTTAATTCACTTCCCGGGGTGAAGAAACCCTTTTTGAGAACTCAGAGTAAGTAAATTGGCCATTTTCATGCACTTTTAACCATTCCATTAATCTTGTGTTTAGGGCCCCTGGAAGCATGAAAATCACTTTAAACATGCTAATTTTAGCTCTAACACTGATGATCCACTTACAAATGTGAACTGACGTTCAAAAATAAAACATTTGAAAATGGACCATTTTCCACATTTCTGAAGCATGACGTAATGGGGGGGTGTTATCTCTTTTGTCGAAAATCAGCCGTTTTTGCTTGAACATTAAATGCCTCCAAATGGTATTTAATTCACTTCCCGGGCCCCTGGAAGCATGAAAATCACTTTAAACATGCTAATTTTAGCTCTAACATTGATGATCCACCTACAAATGTGAACTGACGTTCACATTTATTTAATTACCTTCCCGGGGTGAAGAAACGCTTTTTGAGAACTCAGAGTGAGTAAATTGGCCATTTTCATGCACTTTTAACCATTCCATAAATCTTGTGTTTAGGGCCCCTGGAAGCATGAAAATCACTTTAAACATGCTAATTTTAGCTCTAACACTGATGATCGACCTACAAATGTGAACTGACGTTCAAAAATAAAACATTTGAAAACGGACCATTTTACACATTTCTGAAGCATGACGTAATGTGGGGGGTGTTATCTCTTTTGTCGAAAATCAGCTGTTTTTGCTTGAACATTAAATGCCTCCAAATGGTATTTAATTCACTTCCCGAGCCCCTGGAAGCATGAAAATCACTTTAAACATGCTAATTTTAGCTCTAACACTGATGATCCACCTACAAATGTGAACTGACGTTCAAAAATAAAACATTTGAAAACGGACCATTTTCCACATTTCTGAAGCATGACGTAATGGGAGGGTGTTATCTCTTTTGTCGAAAATCAGCTGTTTTTGCTTGAACATTAAATGCCTCCAAATGGTATTTAATTAACTTCCCGGGGTGAAGAAACCCTTTTTGAGAACTCAGAGTGAGTAAATTGGCCATTTTCATGCACTTTTAAACATTCCGTAATCTTGTGTTTAGGGCCCCTGGAAGCATGAAAATCACTTTAAACATGCTAATTTTAGCTCTAACACTGATGTTCCACCTACAAATGTGAACTGACGTTCAAAAATAAAACATTTGAAAACGGACCATTTTCCACATTTCTGAAGCATGACGTAATGGGGGGGTGTTATCTCTTTTGTCGAAAATCAGCCGTTTTTGCTTGAACATTAAATGCCTCCAAATGGTATTTAATTCACTTCCCGAGCCCCTGGAAGCATGAAAATCACTTTAAACATGCTAATTTTAGCTCTAACACTGATGATCCACCTACAAATGTGAACTGACGTTCAAAAATAAAACATTTGAAAACGGACCATTTTCCACATTTTTGAAGCATGACGTAATGGGGGGGTGTTATCTCTTTTGTCGAAAATCAGCCGTTTTTGCTCGAACAGTAAATGCCTCCAAATGGTATTTAATTAACTTCCTGGGGGTGAAGAAACCCTTTTTGAGAACTCAGAGTGAGTAAATTGGCCATTTTCATGCACTTTTAACCATTCCATAAATCTTGTGTTTAGGGCCCCTGGAAGCATGAAAATCACTTTAAACATGCTAATTTTAGCTCTAACACTGATGATCCACCTACAAATGTGAACTGACGTTCAAAAATAAAACATTTGAAAACTGACCATTTTCCACATTTCTGAAGCATGACGTAATGGGGGGGGTGTTATCTCTTTTGTCAAAAATCAGCCGTTTTTGCTTGAACATTAAATGCCTCCAAATGGTATTTAATTCACTTCCCGAGCCCCTGGAAGCATGAAAATCACTTTAAACATGCTAATTTTAGCTCTAACACTGATGATCCACCTACAAATGTGAACTGACGTTCAAAAATAAAACATTTGAAAACGGACCATTTTCCACATTTCTGAAGCATGACGTAATGGGGGGGTGTTATCTCTTTTGTCGAAAATCAGCTGTTTTTGCTTGAACATTAAATGCCTCCAAATGGTATTTAATTAACTTCCCGGGGTGAAGAAACCCTTTTTGAGAACTCAGAGTGAGTAAATTGGCCATTTTCATGCACTTTTAACCATTCCATAAATCTTGTGTTTAGGGCCCCTGGAAGCATGAAAATCACTTTAAACATGCTAATTTTAGCTCTAACACTGATGATCCACCTACAAATGTGAACTGACGTTCAAAAATAAAACATTTGAAAACGGACCATTTCCCACATTTCTGAAGCATGACGTAATGGGGGGGTGTTATCTCTTTTGTCGAAAATCAGCCGTTTTTGCTTGAACATTAAATGCCTCCAAATGGTATTTAATTCACTTCCCGAGCCCCTGGAAGCATGAAAATCACTTTAAACATGCTAATTTTAGCTCTAACACTGATGATCCACCTACAAATGTGAACTGACGTTCAAAAATAAAACATTTGAAAACGGACCATTTTCCACATTTCTGAAGCATGACGTAATGGGGGGTGATATCTCTTTTGTCGAAAATCAGCTGTTTTTGCTTGAACATTAAATGCCTCCAAATAGCATTTAATTCACTTCCCGGGGTGAAGAAACCCTTTTTGAGAACTCAGAGTGAGTAAATTGGCCATTTTCATGCACTTTTAACCATTCCATAAATCTTGTGTTTAGGGCCCGTGGAAGCATGAAAATCACTTTAAACACGCTAATTTTAGCTCTAACACTGATGATCCACCTACAAATGTGAACTGACGTTCAAAAATAAAACATTTGAAAATGGACCATTTTCCACATTTCTGAAGCATGACGTAATGGGGTGGTGTTATCTCTTTTGTCGAAAATCAGCCGTTTTTGCTTGAACATTAAATGCCTCCAAATGGTATTTAATTCACTTCCCGAGCCCCTGGAAGCATGAAAATCACTTTAAACATGCTAATTTGAGCTCTAACACTGATGATCCACCTACAAATGTGAACTGACATTCAAAAATAAAACATTTGAAAACGGACCATTTTCCACATTTTTGAAGCATGACGTAATGGGGGGGTGTTATCTCTTTTGTCGAAAATCAGCTGTTTTTGCTCGAACATGAAATGCCTCCAAATGGTATTTAATTACCTTCCCGGGGTGAAGAAACGCTTTTTGAGAACTCAGAGTGAGTAAATTGGCCATTTTCATGCACTTTTAACCATTCCATAAATCTTGTGTTTAGGGCCCCTGGAAGCATGAAAATCACTTTAAACATGCTAATTTTAGCTCTAACACTGATGATCCACCTACAAATGTGAACTGACGTTCAAAAATAAAACATTTGAAAACGGACCATTTTACACATTTCTGAAGCATGACGTAATGGGGGGTGTTATCTCTTTTGTCGAAAATCAGACGTTTTTGCTTGACATTAAATGCCTCCAAATGGTATTTAATTCACTTCCCGAGCCCCTGGAAGCATGAAAATCACTTTAAACATGCTAATTTTAGCTCTAACACTGATGATCCACCTACAAATGTGAACTGACGTTCAAAAATAAAACATTTGAAAACGGACCATTTTCCACATTTCTGAAGCATGACGTAATGGGGGGGTGTTATCTCTTTTGTCGAAAATCAGCTGTTTTTGCTTGAACATTAAATGCCTCCAAATAGCATTTAATTCACTTCCCGGGGTGAAGAAACCCTTTTTGAGAACTCAGAGTGAGTAAATTGGCCATTTTCATGCACTTTTAACCATTCCATAAATCTTGTATTTAGGGCCCGTGGAAGCATGAAAATCACTTTAAACACGCTAATTTTAGCTCTAACACTGATGATCCACCTACAAATGTGAACTGACGTTCAAAAATAAAACATTTGAAAACGGACCATTTTTCACATTTCTGAAGCATGACGTAATGGGGGGGTGTTATCTCTTTTGTCGAAAATCAGCCGTTTTTGCTCGAACAGTAAATGCCTCCAAATGGTATTTAATTACCTTCCCGGGGTGAAGAAACGCTTTTTGAGAACTCAGAGTGAGTAAATTGGCCATTTTCATGCACTTTTAACCATTCCATAAATCTTGTGTTTAGGGCCCCTGGAAGCATGAAAATCACTTTAAACATGCTAATTTTAGCTCTAGCACTGATAATCCACCTACAAATGTGAACTGACGTTCAAAAATAAAACATTTGAAAATGGACCATTTTACACATTTCTGAAGCATGACGTAATGGGGGGGTGTTATCTCTTTTGTCGAAAATCAGCTGTTTTTGCTTGAACATTAAATGCCTCCAAATGGTATTTAATTCACTTCCAGAGCCCCTGGAAGCATGAAAATCACTTTAAACATGCTAATTTTAGCTCTAACACTGATGATCCACCTACAAATGTGAACTGACGTTCAAAAATAAAACATTTGAAAACGGACCATTTTCCACATTTCTGAAGCATGACGTAATGGGGGGGGTGTTATCTCTTTTGTCGAAAATCAGCCGTTTTTGCTCGAACAGTAAATGCCTCCAAATGGTATTTAATTAACTTCCCGGGGGTGAAGAAACCCTTTTTGAGAACTCAGAGTGAGTACATTGGCCATTTTCATGCACTTTTAACCATTCCATAAATCTTGTGTTTAGGGCCCCTGGAAGCATGAAAATCACTTTAAACATGCTCATTTTAGCTCTAACACTGATGATCCACCTACAAATGTGAACTGACGTTCAAAAATAAAACATTTGAAAACGGACCATTTTCCACATTTCTGAAGCATGACGTAATGGGGGGGGTGTTATCTCTTTTGTCGAAAATCAGCCGTTTTTGCTTGAACATTAAATGCCTCCAAATGGTATTTAATTCACTTCCTGAGCCCCTGGAAGCATGAAAATCACTTTAAACATGCTAATTTTAGCTCTAACACTGATGATCCACCTACAAATGTGAACTGACGTTCAAAAATAAAACATTTGAAAACGGACCATTTTCCACATTTCTGAAGCATGACGTAATGGGGGGTGTTATCTCTTTTGTCGAAAATCAGCTGTTTTTGCTTGAACATTAAATGCCTCCAAATAGCATTTAATTCACTTCCCGGGGTGAAGAAACCCTTTTTGAGAACTCAGAGTGAGTAAATTGGCCATTTTCATGCACTTTTAACCATTCCATAAATCTTGTGTTTAGGGCCCGTGGAAGCATGAAAATCACTTTAAACACGCAAATTTTAGCTCTAACACTGATGATCCACCTACAAATGTGAACTGACGTTCAAAAATAAAACATTTGAAAACGGACCATTTTCCACATTTCTGAAGCATGACGTAATGGGGGGGTGTTATCTCTTTTGTCGAAAATCAGCTGTTTTTGCTCGAACATTAAATGCCTCCAAATGGTATTTAATTCACTTCCCGGGGTGAAGAAACCCTTTTTGAGAACTCAGAGTGAGTAAATTGGCCATTTTCATGCACTTTTAACCATTCCATTAATCTTGTGTTTAGGGCCCCTGGAAGCATGAAAATCACTTTAAACATGCTAATTTTAGCTCTAACACTGATGATCCACTTACAAATGTGAACTGACGTTCAAAAATAAAACATTTGAAAATGGACCATTTTCCACATTTCTGAAGCATGACGTAATGGGGGGGTGTTATCTCTTTTGTCGAAAATCAGCCGTTTTTGCTTGAACATTAAATGCCTCCAAATGGTATTTAATTCACTTCCCGGGCCCCTGGAAGCATGAAAATCACTTTAAACATGCTAATTTTAGCTCTAACATTGATGATCCACCTACAAATGTGAACTGACGTTCACATTTATTTAATTACCTTCCCGGGGTGAAGAAACGCTTTTTGAGAACTCAGAGTGAGTAAATTGGCCATTTTCATGCACTTTTAACCATTCCATTAATCTTGTGTTTAGGGCCCCTGGAAGCATGAAAATCACTTTAAACATGCTAATTTTAGCTCTAACACTGATGATCCACTTACAAATGTGAACTGACGTTCAAAAATAAACCATTTGAAAACGGACCATTTTACACATTTCTGAAGCATGACGTAATGTGGGGGGTGTTATCTCTTTTGTCGAAAATCAGCTGTTTTTGCTTGAACATTAAATGCCTCCAAATGGTATTTAATTCACTTCCCGAGCCCCTGGAAGCATGAAAATCACTTTAAACATGCTAATTTTAGCTCTAACACTGATGATCCACCTACAAATGTGAACTGACGTTCAAAAATAAAACATTTGAAAACGGACCATTTTTCACATTTCTGAAGCATGACGTAATGGGGGGGTGTTATCTCTTTTGTCGAAAATCAGCTGTTTTTGCTCGAACATTAAATGCCTCCAAATGGTATTTAATTACCTTCCCGGGGTGAAGAAACGCTTTTTGAGAACTCAGAGTGAGTAAATTGGCCATTTTCATGCACTTTTAACCATTCCATAAATCTTGTGTTTAGGGCCCCTGGAAGCATGAAAATCACTTTAAACATGCTAATTTTAGCTCTAACACTGATGATCCACCTACAAATGTGAACTGACGTTCAAAAATAAAACATTTGAAAACGGACCATTTTACACATTTCTGAAGCATGACGTAATGTGGGGGGTGTTATCTCTTTTGTCGAAAATCAGCTGTTTTTGCTTGAACATTAAATGCCTCCAAATGGTATTTAATTCACTTCCCGAGCCCCTGGAAGTATGAAAATCACTTTAAACATGCTAATTTTAGCTCTAACACTGATGATCCACCTACAAATGTGAACTGACGTTCAAAATTAAAACATTTGAAAACGGACCATTTTTCACATTTCTGAAGCATGATGTAATGGGGGGGTGTTATCTCTTTTGTCGAAAATCAGCCGTTTTTGCTCGAACAGTAAATGCCTCCAAATGGTATTTAATTACCTTCCCGGGGTGAAGAAACGCTTTTTGAGAACTCAGAGTGAGTAAATTGGCCATTTTCATGCACTTTTAACCATTCCATAAATCTTGTGTTTAGGGCCCCTGGAAGCATGAAAATCACTTTAAACATGCTAATTTTAGCTCTAGCACTGATAATCCACCTACAAATGTGAACTGACGTTCAAAAATAAAACATTTGAAAATGGACCATTTTACACATTTCTGAAGCATGACGTAATGGGGGGGTGTTATCTCTTTTGTCGAAAATCAGCTGTTTTTGCTTGAACATTAAATGCCTCCAAATGGTATTTAATTCACTTCCAGAGCCCCTGGAAGCATGAAAATCACTTTAAACATGCTAATTTTAGCTCTAACACTGATGATCCACCTACAAATGTGAACTGACGTTCAAAAATAAAACATTTGAAAACGGACCATTTTCCACATTTCTGAAGCATGACGTAATGGGGGGGGTGTTATCTCTTTTGTCGAAAATCAGCCGTTTTTGCTCGAACAGTAAATGCCTCCAAATGGTATTTAATTAACTTCCCGGGGGTGAAGAAACCCTTTTTGAGAACTCAGAGTGAGTACATTGGCCATTTTCATGCACTTTTAACCATTCCATAAATCTTGTGTTTAGGGCCCCTGGAAGCATGAAAATCACTTTAAACATGCTCATTTTAGCTCTAACACTGATGATCCACCTACAAATGTGAACTGACGTTCAAAAATAAAACATTTGAAAACGGACCATTTTCCACATTTCTGAAGCATGACGTAATGGGGGGGTGTTATCTCTTTTGTCGAAAATCAGCCGTTTTTGCTTGAACATTAAATGCCTCCAAATGGTATTTAATTCACTTCCTGAGCCCCTGGAAGCATGAAAATCACTTTAAACATGCTAATTTTAGCTCTAACACTGATGATCCACCTACAAATGTGAACTGACGTTCAAAAATAAAACATTTGAAAACGGACCATTTTCCACATTTCTGAAGCATGACGTAATGGGGGGTGTTATCTCTTTTGTCGAAAATCAGCTGTTTTTGCTTGAACATTAAATGCCTCCAAATAGCATTTAATTCACTTCCCGGGGTGAAGAAACCCTTTTTGAGAACTCAGAGTGAGTAAATTGGCCATTTTCATGCACTTTTAACCATTCCATAAATCTTGTGTTTAGGGCCCGTGGAAGCATGAAAATCACTTTAAACACGCAAATTTTAGCTCTAACACTGATGATCCACCTACAAATGTGAACTGACGTTCAAAAATAAAACATTTGAAAACGGACCATTTTCCACATTTCTGAAGCATGACGTAATGGGGGGGTGTTATCTCTTTTGTCGAAAATCAGCCGTTTTTGCTCGAACATTAAATGCCTCCAAATGGTATTTAATTCACTTCCCGGGGTGAAGAAACCCTTTTTGAGAACTCAGAGTAAGTAAATTGGCCATTTTCATGCACTTTTAACCATTCCATTAATCTTGTGTTTAGGGCCCCTGGAAGCATGAAAATCACTTTAAACATGCTAATTTTAGCTCTAACACTGATGATCCACTTACAAATGTGAACTGACGTTCAAAAATAAAACATTTGAAAATGGACCATTTTCCACATTTCTGAAGCATGACGTAATGGGGGGGTGTTATCTCTTTTGTCGAAAATCAGCCGTTTTTGCTTGAACATTAAATGCCTCCAAATGGTATTTAATTCACTTCCCGGGCCCCTGGAAGCATGAAAATCACTTTAAACATGCTAATTTTAGCTCTAACATTGATGATCCACCTACAAATGTGAACTGACGTTCACATTTATTTAATTACCTTCCCGGGGTGAAGAAACGCTTTTTGAGAACTCAGAGTGAGTAAATTGGCCATTTTCATGCACTTTTAACCATTCCATAAATCTTGTGTTTAGGGCCCCTGGAAGCATGAAAATCACTTTAAACATGCTAATTTTAGCTCTAACACTGATGATCGACCTACAAATGTGAACTGACGTTCAAAAATAAAACATTTGAAAACGGACCATTTTACACATTTCTGAAGCATGACGTAATGTGGGGGGTGTTATCTCTTTTGTCGAAAATCAGCTGTTTTTGCTTGAACATTAAATGCCTCCAAATGGTATTTAATTCACTTCCCGAGCCCCTGGAAGCATGAAAATCACTTTAAACATGCTAATTTTAGCTCTAACACTGATGATCCACCTACAAATGTGAACTGACGTTCAAAAATAAAACATTTGAAAACGGACCATTTTCCACATTTCTGAAGCATGACGTAATGGGAGGGTGTTATCTCTTTTGTCGAAAATCAGCTGTTTTTGCTTGAACATTAAATGCCTCCAAATGGTATTTAATTAACTTCCCGGGGTGAAGAAACCCTTTTTGAGAACTCAGAGTGAGTAAATTGGCCATTTTCATGCACTTTTAAACATTCCGTAATCTTGTGTTTAGGGCCCCTGGAAGCATGAAAATCACTTTAAACATGCTAATTTTAGCTCTAACACTGATGATCCACCTACAAATGTGAACTGACGTTCAAAAATAAAACATTTGAAAACGGACCATTTTCCACATTTCTGAAGCATGACGTAATGGGGGGGTGTTATCTCTTTTGTCGAAAATCAGCCGTTTTTGCTTGAACATTAAATGCCTCCAAATGGTATTTAATTCACTTCCCGAGCCCCTGGAAGCATGAAAATCACTTTAAACATGCTAATTTTAGCTCTAACACTGATGATCCACCTACAAATGTGAACTGACGTTCAAAAATAAAACATTTGAAAACGGACCATTTTCCACATTTTTGAAGCATGACGTAATGGGGGGGTGTTATCTCTTTTGTCGAAAATCAGCCGTTTTTGCTCGAACAGTAAATGCCTCCAAATGGTATTTAATTAACTTCCCGGGGGTGAAGAAACCCTTTTTGAGAACTCAGAGTGAGTAAATTGGCCATTTTCATGCACTTTTAACCATTCCATAAATCTTGTGTTTAGGGCCCCTGGAAGCATGAAAATCACTTTAAACATGCTAATTTTAGCTCTAACACTGATGATCCACCTACAAATGTGAACTGACGTTCAAAAATAAAACATTTGAAAACTGACCATTTTCCACATTTCTGAAGCATGACGTAATGGGGGGGGTGTTATCTCTTTTGTCAAAAATCAGCCGTTTTTGCTTGAACATTAAATGCCTCCAAATGGTATTTAATTCACTTCCCGAGCCCCTGGAAGCATGAAAATCACTTTAAACATGCTAATTTTAGCTCTAACACTGATGATCCACCTACAAATGTGAACTGACGTTCAAAAATAAAACATTTGAAAACGGACCATTTTCCACATTTCTGAAGCATGACGTAATGGGGGGGTGTTATCTCTTTTGTCGAAAATCAGCTGTTTTTGCTTGAACATTAAATGCCTCCAAATGGTATTTAATTAACTTCCCGGGGTGAAGAAACCCTTTTTGAGAACTCAGAGTGAGTAAATTGGCCATTTTCATGCACTTTTAACCATTCCATAAATCTTGTGTTTAGGGCCCCTGGAAGCATGAAAATCACTTTAAACATGCTAATTTTAGCTCTAACACTGATGATCCACCTACAAATGTGAACTGACGTTCAAAAATAAAACATTTGAAAACGGACCATTTCCCACATTTCTGAAGCATGACGTAATGGGGGGGTGTTATCTCTTTTGTCGAAAATCAGCCGTTTTTGCTTGAACATTAAATGCCTCCAAATGGTATTTAATTCACTTCCCGAGCCCCTGGAAGCATGAAAATCACTTTAAACATGCTAATTTTAGCTCTAACACTGATGATCCACCTACAAATGTGAACTGACGTTCAAAAATAAAACATTTGAAAACGGACCATTTTCCACATTTCTGAAGCATGACGTAATGGGGGGTGATATCTCTTTTGTCGAAAATCAGCTGTTTTTGCTTGAACATTAAATGCCTCCAAATAGCATTTAATTCACTTCCCGGGGTGAAGAAACCCTTTTTGAGAACTCAGAGTGAGTAAATTGGCCATTTTCATGCACTTTTAACCATTCCATAAATCTTGTGTTTAGGGCCCGTGGAAGCATGAAAATCACTTTAAACACGCTAATTTTAGCTCTAACACTGATGATCCACCTACAAATGTGAACTGACGTTCAAAAATAAAACATTTGAAAATGGACCATTTTCCACATTTCTGAAGCATGACGTAATGGGGTGGTGTTATCTCTTTTGTCGAAAATCAGCCGTTTTTGCTTGAACATTAAATGCCTCCAAATGGTATTTAATTCACTTCCCGAGCCCCTGGAAGCATGAAAATCACTTTAAACATGCTAATTTTAGCTCTAACACTGATGATCCACCTACAAATGTGAACTGACATTCAAAAATAAAACATTTGAAAACGGACCATTTTCCACATTTTTGAAGCATGACGTAATGGGGGGGTGTTATCTCTTTTGTCGAAAATCAGCTGTTTTTGCTCGAACATGAAATGCCTCCAAATGGTATTTAATTACCTTCCCGGGGTGAAGAAACGCTTTTTGAGAACTCAGAGTGAGTAAATTGGCCATTTTCATGCACTTTTAACCATTCCATAAATCTTGTGTTTAGGGCCCCTGGAAGCATGAAAATCACTTTAAACATGCTAATTTTAGCTCTAACACTGATGATCCACCTACAAATGTGAACTGACGTTCAAAAATAAAACATTTGAAAACGGACCATTTTACACATTTCTGAAGCATGACGTAATGGGGGGTGTTATCTCTTTTGTCGAAAATCAGACGTTTTTGCTTGACATTAAATGCCTCCAAATGGTATTTAATTCACTTCCCGAGCCCCTGGAAGCATGAAAATCACTTTAAACATGCTAATTTTAGCTCTAACACTGATGATCCACCTACAAATGTGAACTGACGTTCAAAAATAAAACATTTGAAAACGGACCATTTTCCACATTTCTGAAGCATGACGTAATGGGGGGGTGTTATCTCTTTTGTCGAAAATCAGCTGTTTTTGCTTGAACATTAAATGCCTCCAAATAGCATTTAATTCACTTCCCGGGGTGAAGAAACCCTTTTTGAGAACTCAGAGTGAGTAAATTGGCCATTTTCATGCACTTTTAACCATTCCATAAATCTTGTATTTAGGGCCCGTGGAAGCATGAAAATCACTTTAAACACGCTAATTTTAGCTCTAACACTGATGATCCACTTACAAATGTGAACTGACGTTCAAAAATAAAACATTTGAAAATGGACAATTTTCCACATTTCTGAAGCATGACGTAATGGGGGGGTGTTATCTCTTTTGTCGAAAATCAGCCGTTTTTGCTTGAACATTAAATGCCTCCAAATGGTATTTAATTCACTTCCCGGGCCCCTGGAAGCATGAAAATCACTTTAAACATGCTAATTTTAGCTCTAACATTGATGATCCACCTACAAATGTGAACTGACGTTCACATTTATTTAATTACCTTCCCGGGGTGAAGAAACGCTTTTTGAGAACTCAGAGTGAGTAAATTGGCCATTTTCATGCACTTTTAACCATTCCATAAATCTTGTGTTTAGGGCCCCTGGAAGCATGAAAATCACTTTAAACATGCTAATTTTAGCTCTAACACTGATGATCCACCTACAAATGTGAACTGACGTTCAAAAATAAAACATTTGAAAACGGACCATTTTACACATTTCTGAAGCATGACGTAATAGGGGGGTGTTATCTCTTTTGTCGAAAATCAGCCGTTTTTGCTTGAACATTAAATGCCTCCAAATGGTATTTAATTCACTTCCCGAGCCCCTGGAAGCATGAAAATCACTTTAAACATGCTAATTTTAGCTCTAACACTGATGATCCACCTACAAATGTGAACTGACGTTCAAAAATAAAACATTTGAAAACGGACCATTTTCCACATTTTTGAAGCATGACGTAATGGGGGGTGTTATCTCTTTTGTCGAAAATCAGCTGTTTTTGCTCGAACATTTAATGCCTCCAAATGGTATTTAATTACCTTCCCGGGGTGAAGAAACGCTTTTTGAGAACTCAGAGTGAGTAAATTGGCCATTTTCATGCACTTTTAACCATTCCATAAATCTTGTGTTTAGGGCCCCTGGAAGCATGAAAATCACTTTAAACATGCTAATTTTAGCTCTAACACTGATGATCGACCTACAAATGTGAACTGACGTTCAAAAATAAAACATTTGAAAACGGACCATTTTACACATTTCTGAAGCATGACGTAATGTGGGGGGTGTTATCTCTTTTGTCGAAAATCAGCTGTTTTTGCTTGAACATTAAATGCCTCCAAATGGTATTTAATTCACTTCCCGAGCCCCTGGAAGCATGAAAATCACTTTAAACATGCTAATTTTAGCTCTAACACTGATGATCCACCTACAAATGTGAACTGACGTTCAAAAATAAAACATTTGAAAACGGACCATTTTCCACATTTCTGAAGCATGACGTAATGGGGGGGTGTTATCTCTTTTGTCGAAAATCAGCTGTTTTTGCTTGAACATTAAATGCCTCCAAATTGTATTTAATTAACTTCCCGGGGTGAAGAAACCCTTTTTGAGAACTCAGAGTGAGTAAATTGGCCATTTTCATGCACTTTTAAACATTCCATAAATCTTGTGTTTAGGGCCCCTGGAAGCATGAAAATCACTTTAAACATGCTAATTTTAGCTCTAACACTGATGATCCACCTTCAAATGTGAACTGACGTTCAAAAATAAAACATTTGAAAACGGACCATTTTCCACATTTCTGAAGCATGACGTAATGGGGGGGTGTTATCTCTTTTGTCGAAAATCAGCCGTTTTTGCTTGAACATTAAATGCCTCCAAATGGTATTTAATTCACTTCCCGAGCCCCTGGAAGCATGAAAATCACTTTAAACATGCTAATTTTAGCTCTAACACTGATGATCCACCTACAAATGTGAACTGACGTTCAAAAATAAAACATTTGAAAACGGACCATTTTCCACATTTTTGAAGCATGACGTAATGGGGGGGTGTTATCTCTTTTGTCGAAAATCAGCTGTTTTTGCTCGAACATTAAATGCCTCCAAATGGTATTTAATTACCTTCCCGGGGTGAAGAAACGCTTTTTGAGAACTCAGAGTGAGTAAATTGGCCATTTTCATGCACTTTTAACCATTCCATAAATCTTGTGTTTAGGGCCCCTGGAAGCATGAAAATCACTTTAAACATGCTAATTTTAGCTCTAACACTGATGATCCACCTACAAATGTGAACTGACGTTCAAAAATAAAACATTTGAAAACGGACCATTTTACACATTTCTGAAGCATGACGTAATGGGGGGGTGTTATCTCTTTTGTCGAAAATCAGCTGTTTTTTCTTGAACATTAAATGTCTCCAAATGGTATTTAATTCACTTCCAGAGCCCCTGGAAGCATGAAAATCACATTAAACATGCTAATTTTAGCTCTAACACTGATGATCCACCTACAAATGTGAACTGACGTTCAAAAATAAAACATTTGAAAACGGACCATTTTCCACATTTCTGAAGCATGACGTAATGGGGGGGTGTTATCTCTTTTGTCGAAAATCAGCCGTTTTTGCTCGAACAGTAAATGCCTCCAAATGGTATTTAATTAACTTCCCGGGGGTGAAGAAACCCTTTTTGAGAACTCAGAGTGAGTAAATTGGCCATTTTCATGCACTTTTAACCATTCCATAAATCTTGTGTTTAGGGCCCCTGGAAGCATGAAAATCACTTTAAACATGCTAATTTTAGCTCTAACACTGATGATCTACCTACAAATGTGAACTGACGTTCAAAAATAAAACATTTGAAAACGGACCATTTTCCACATTTCTGAAGCATGACGTAATGGGGGGGGTGTTATCTCTTTTGTCGAAAATCAGCCGTTTTTGCTTGAACATTAAATGCCTCCAAATGGTATTTAATTCACTTCCCGAGCCCCTGGAAGCATGAAAATCACTTTAAACATGCTAATTTTAGCTCTAACACTGATGATCCACCTACAAATGTGAACTGACGTTCAAAAATAAAACATTTGAAAACGGACCATTTTCCACATTTCTGAAGCATGACGTAATGGGGGGGTGTTATCTCTTTTGTCGAAAATCAGCTGTTTTTGCTTGAACATTAAATGCCTCCAAATGGTATTTAATTAACTTCCCGGGGTGAAGAAACCCTTTTTGAGAACTCAGAGTGAGTAAATTGGCCATTTTCATGCACTTTTAACCATTCCATAAATCTTGTGTTTAGGGCCCCTGGAAGCATGAAAATCACTTTAAACATGCTAATTTTAGCTCTAACACTGATGATCCACCTACAAATGTGAACTGACGTTCAAAAATAAAACATTTGAAAACGGACCATTTCCCACATTTCTGAAGAATGACGTAATGGGGGGGTGTTATCTCTTTTGTCGAAAATCAGCCGTTTTTGCTTGAACATTAAATGCCTCCAAATGGTATTTAATTCACTTCCCGAGCCCCTGGAAGCATGAACATCACTTTAAACATGCTAATTTTAGCTCTAACACTGATGATCCACCTACAAATGTGAACTGACGTTCAAAAATAAAACATTTGAAAACGGACCATTTTCCACATTTCTGAAGCATGACGTAATGGGGGGTGATATCTCTTTTGTCGAAAATCAGCTGTTTTTGCTTGAACATTAAATGCCTCCAAATAGCATTTAATTCACTTCCCGGGGTGAAGAAACCCTTTTTGAGAACTCAGAGTGAGTAAATTGGCCATTTTCATGCACTTTTAACCATTCCATAAATCTTGTGTTTAGGGCCCGTGGAAGCATGAAAATCACTTTAAACACGCTAATTTTAGCTCTAACACTGATGATCCACCTACAAATGTGAACTGACGTTCAAAAATAAAACATTTGAAAACGGACCATTTTCCACATTTCTGAAGCATGACGTAATGGGGTGGTGTTATCTCTTTTGTCGAAAATCAGCCGTTTTTGCTTGAACATTAAATGCCTCCAAATGGTATTTAATTCACTTCCCGAGCCCCTGGAAGCATGAAAATCACTTTAAACATGCTAATTTTAGCTCTAACACTGATGATCCACCTACAAATGTGAACTGACATTCAAAAATAAAACATTTGAAAACGGACCATTTTCCACATTTTTGAAGCATGACGTAATAGGGGGGTGTTATCTCTTTTGTCGAAAATCAGCTGTTTTTGCTCGAACATTAAATGCCTCCAAATGGTATTTAATTACCTTCCCGGGGTGAAGAAATGCTTTTGAGAACTCAGAGTGAGTAAATTGGCCATTTTCATGCACTTTTAACCATTCCATAAATCTTGTGTTTAGGGCCCCTGGAAGCATGAAAATCACTTTAAACATGCTAATTTTAGCTCTAACACTGATGATCCACCTACAAATGTGAACTGACGTTCAAAAATAAAACATTTGAAAACGGACCATTTTACACATTTCTGAAGCATGACGTAATGGGGGGGTGTTATCTCTTTTGTCGAAAATCAGACATTTTTGCTTGAACATTAAATGCCTCCAAATGGTATTTAATTCACTTCCCGAGCCCCTGGAAGCATGAAAATCACTTTAAACATGCTAATTTTAGCTCTAACACTGATGATCCACCTACAAATGTGAACTGACGTTCAAAAATAAAACATTTGAAAACGGACCATTTTCCACATTTCTGAAGCATGACGTAATGGGGGGGTGTTATCTCTTTTGTCGAAAATCAGCTGTTTTTGCTTGAACATTAAATGCCTCCAAATAGCATTTAATTCACTTCCCGGGGTGAAGAAACCCTTTTTGAGAACTCAGAGTGAGTAAATTGGCCATTTTCATGCACTTTTAACCATTCCATAAATCTTGTATTTAGGGCCCGTGGAAGCATGAAAATCACTTTAAACACGCTAATTTTAGCTCTAACACTGATGATCCACCTACAAATGTGAACTGACGTTCAAAAATAAAACATTTGAAAACGGACCATTTTCCACATTTCTGAAGCATGACGTAATGGGGGGGTGTTATCTCTTTTGTCGAAAATCAGCCGTTTTTGCTCGAACATTAAATGCCTCCAAATGGTATTTAATTCACTTCCCGGGGTGAAGAAACCCTTTTTGAGAACTCAGAGTGAGTAAATTGGCCATTTTCATGCACTTTTAACCATTCCATTAATCTTGTGTTTAGGGCCCCTGGAAGCATGAAAATCACTTTAAACATGCTAATTTTAGCTCTAACACTGATGATCCACTTACAAATGTGAACTGACGTTCAAAAATAAAACATTTGAAAATGGACCATTTTCCACATTTCTGAAGCATGACGTAATGGGGGGGTGTTATCTCTTTTGTCGAAAATCAGCCGTTTTTGCTTGAACATTAAATGCCTCCAAATGGTATTTAATTCACTTCCCGGGCCCCTGGAAGCATGAAAATCACTTTAAACATGCTAATTTTAGCTCTAACATTGATGATCCACCTACAAATGTGAACTGACGTTCACATTTATTTAATTACCTTCCCGGGGTGAAGAAACGCTTTTTGAGAACTCAGAGTGAGTAAATTGGCCATTTTCATGCACTTTTAACCATTCCATAAATCTTGTGTTTAGGGCCCCTGGAAGCATGAAAATCACTTTAAACATGCTAATTTTAGCTCTAACACTGATGATCCACCTACAAATGTGAACTGACGTTCAAAAATAAAACATTTGAAAACGGACCATTTTACACATTTCTGAAGCATGACGTAATGGGGGGGTGTTATCTCTTTTGTCGAAAATCAGCCGTTTTTGCTTGAACATTAAATGCCTCCAAATGGTATTTAATTCACTTCCTGAGCCCCTGGAAGCATGAAAATCACTTTAAACATGCTAATTTTAGCTCTAACACTGATGATCCACCTACAAATGTGAACTGACGTTCAAAAATAAAACATTTGAAAACGGACCATTTTCCACATTTTTGAAGCATGACGTAATGGGGGGTGTTATCTCTTTTGTCGAAAATCAGCTGTTTTTGCTCGAACATTTAATGCCTCCAAATGGTATTTAATTACCTTCCCGGGGTGAAGAAACGCTTTTTGAGAACTCAGAGTGAGTAAATTGGCCATTTTCATGCACTTTTAACCATTCCATAAATCTTGTGTTTAGGGCCCCTGGAAGCATGAAAATCACTTTAAACATGCTAATTTTAGCTCTAACACTGATGATCGACCTACAAATGTGAACTGACGTTCAAAAATAAAACATTTGAAAACGGACCATTTTACACATTTCTGAAGCATGACGTAATGTGGGGGGTGTTATCTCTTTTGTCGAAAATCAGCTGTTTTTGCTTGAACATTAAATGCCTCCAAATGGTATTTAATTCACTTCCCGAGCCCCTGGAAGCATGAAAATCACTTTAAACATGCTAATTTTAGCTCTAACACTGATGATCCACCTACAAATGTGAACTGACGTTCAAAAATAAAACATTTGAAAACAGACCATTTTCCACATTTCTGAAGCATGACGTAATGGGAGGGTGTTATCTCTTTTGTCGAAAATCAGCTGTTTTTGCTTGAACATTAAATGCCTCCAAATGGTATTTAATTAACTTCCCGGGGTGAAGAAACCCTTTTTGAGAACTCAGAGTGAGTAAATTGGCCATTTTCATGCACTTTTAAACATTCCGTAATCTTGTGTTTAGGGCCCCTGGAAGCATGAAAATCACTTTAAACATGCTAATTTTAGCTCTAACACTGATGATCCACCTACAAATGTGAACTGACGTTCAAAAATAAAACATTTGAAAACGGACCATTTTCCACATTTCTGAAGCATGACGTAATGGGGGGGTGTTATCTCTTTTGTCGAAAATCAGCCGTTTTTGCTTGAACATTAAATGCCTCCAAATGGTATTTAATTCACTTCCCGAGCCCCTGGAAGCATGAAAATCACTTTAAACATGCTAATTTTAGCTCTAACACTGATGATCCACCTACAAATGTGAACTGACGTTCAAAAATAAAACATTTGAAAACGGACCATTTTCCACATTTTTGAAGCATGACGTAATGGGGGGGTGTTATCTCTTTTGTCGAAAATCAGCTGTTTTTGCTCGAACATTAAATGCCTCCAAATGGTATTTAATTACCTTCCCGGGGTGAAGAAACGCTTTTTGAGAACTCAGAGTGAGTAAATTGGCCATTTTCATGCACTTTTAACCATTCCATAAATCTTGTGTTTAGGGCCCCTGGAAGCATGAAAATCACTTTAAACATGCTAATTTTAGCTCTAACACTGATGATCCACCTACAAATGTGAACTGACGTTCAAAAATAAAACATTTGAAAACGGACCATTTTACACATTTCTGAAGCATGACGTAATGGGGGGGTGTTATCTCTTTTGTCGAAAATCAGCCGTTTTTGCTTGAACAGTAAATGCCTCCAAATGGTATTTAATTAACTTCCCGGGGGTGAAGAAACCCTTTTTGAGAACTCAGAGTGAGTAAATTGGCCATTTTCATGCACTTTTAACCATTCCATAAATCTTGTGTTTAGGGCCCCTGGAAGCATGAAAATCACTTTAAACATGCTAATTTTAGCTCTAACACTGATGATCCACCTACAAATGTGAACTGACGTTCAAAAATAAAACATTTGAAAACTGACCATTTTCCACATTTCTGAAGCATGACGTAATGGGGGGGGTGTTATCTCTTTTGTCGAAAATCAGCCGTTTTTGCTTGAACATTAAATGCCTCCAAATGGTATTTAATTCACTTCCCGAGCCCCTGGAAGCATGAAAATCACTTTAAACATGCTAATTTTAGCTCTAACACTGATGATCCACCTACAAATGTGAACTGACGTTCAAAAATAAAACATTTGAAAACGGACCATTTTCCACATTTCTGAAGCATGACGTAATGGGGGGGTGTTATCTCTTTTGTCGAAAATCAGCTGTTTTTGCTTGAACATTAAATGCCTCCAAATGGTATTTAATTAACTTCCCGGGGTGAAGAAACCCTTTTTGAGAACTCAGAGTGAGTAAATTGGCCATTTTCATGCACTTTTAACCATTCCATAAATCTTGTGTTTAGGGCCCCTGGAAGCATGAAAATCACTTTAAACATGCTAATTTTAGCTCTAACACTGATGATCCACCTACAAATGTGAACTGACGTTCAAAAATAAAACATTTGAAAACGGACCATTTCCCACATTTCTGAAGCATGACGTAATGGGGGGGTGTTATCTCTTTTGTCGAAAATCAGCTGTTTTTGCTTGAACATTAAATGCCTCCAAATGGTATTTAATTCACTTCCCGAGCCCCTGGAAGCATGAAAATCACTTTAAACATGCTAATTTTAGCTCTAACACTGATGATCCACCTACAAATGTGAACTGACGTTCAAAAATAAAACATTTGAAAACGGACCATTTTCCACATTTCTGAAGCATGACGTAATGGGGGGTGATATC
Organism: Lissotriton vulgaris; assembly: GCF_964263255.1. Classification (NCBI taxonomy): domain Eukaryota; kingdom Metazoa; phylum Chordata; class Amphibia; order Caudata; family Salamandridae; genus Lissotriton; species Lissotriton vulgaris. The sequence goes on from NW_028242438.1 coordinate 53,732, forward strand.
TCTTTTGTCGAAAATCAGCTGTTTTTGCTTGAACATTAAATGCCTCCAAATAGCATTTAATTCACTTCCCGGGGTGAAGAAACCCTTTTTGAGAACTCAGAGTGAGTAAATTGGCCATTTTCATGCACTTTTAACCATTCCATAAATCTTGTGTTTAGGGCCCGTGGAAGCATGAAAATCACTTTAAACACGCTAATTTTAGCTCTAACACTGATGATCCACCTACAAATGTGAACTGACGTTCAAAAATAAAACATTTGAAAACGGACCATTTTCCACATTTCTGAAGCATGACGTAATGGGGGGGTGTTATCTCTTTTGTCGAAAATCAGCCGTTTTTGCTCGAACAGTAAATGCCTCCAAATGGTATTTAATTAACTTCCCGGGGGTGAAGAAACCCTTTTTGAGAACTCAGAGTGAGTAAATTGGCCATTTTCATGCACTTTTAACCATTCCATAAATCTTGTGTTTAGGGCCCCTGGAAGCATGAAAATCACTTTAAACATGCTAATTTTAGCTCTAACACTGATGATCTACCTACAAATGTGAACTGACGTTCAAAAATAAAACATTTGAAAACGGACCATTTTCCACATTTCTGAAGCATGACGTAATGGGGGGGTGTTATCTCTTTTGTCGAAAATCAGCCGTTTTTGCTTGAACATTAAATGCCTCCAAATGGTATTTAATTCACTTCCCGAGCCCCTGGAAGCATGAAAATCACTTTAAACATGCTAATTTTAGCTCTAACACTGATGATCCACCTACAAATGTGAACTGACATTCAAAAATAAAACATTTGAAAACGGACCATTTTCCACATTTTTGAAGCATGACGTAATGGGGGGGTGTTATCTCTTTTGTCGAAAATCAGCTGTTTTTGCTCGAACATTAAATGCCTCCAAATGGTATTTAATTACCTTCCCGGGGTGAAGAAACGCTTTTTGAGAACTCAGAGTGAGTAAATTGGCCATTTTCATGCACTTTTAACCATTCCATAAATCTTGTGTTTAGGGCCCCTGGAAGCATGAAAATCACTTTAAACATGCTAATTTTAGCTCTAACACTGATGATCCACCTACAAATGTGAACTGACGTTCAAAAATAAAACATTTGAAAACGGACCATTTTACACATTTCTGAAGCATGACGTAATGGGGGGTGTTATCTCTTTTGTCGAAAATCAGACGTTTTTGCTTGAACATTAAATGCCTCCAAATGGTATTTAATTCACTTCCCGAGCCCCTGGAAGCATGAAAATCACTTTAAACATGCTAATTTTAGCTCTAACACTGATGATCCACCTACAAATGTGAACTGACGTTCAAAAATAAAACATTTGAAAACGGACCATTTTCCACATTTCTGAAGCATGACGTAATGGGGGGGTGTTATCTCTTTTGTCGAAAATCAGCTGTTTTTGCTTGAACATTAAATGCCTCCAAATAGCATTTAATTCACTTCCCGGGGTGAAGAAACCCTTTTTGAGAACTCAGAGTGAGTAAATTGGCCATTTTCATGCACTTTTAACCATTCCATAAATCTTGTATTTAGGGCCCGTGGAAGCATGAAAATCACTTTAAACACGCTAATTTTAGCTCTAACACTGATGATCCACTTACAAATGTGAACTGACGTTCAAAAATAAAACATTTGAAAATGGACCATTTTCCACATTTCTGAAGCATGACGTAATGGGGGGGTGTTATCTCTTTTGTCGAAAATCAGCCGTTTTTGCTTGAACATTAAATGCCTCCAAATGGTATTTAATTCACTTCCCGAGCCCCTGGAAGCATGAAAATCACTTTAAACATGCTAATTTTAGCTCTAACACTGATGATCCACCTACAAATGTGAACTGACGTTCAAAAATAAAACATTTGAAAACGGACCATTTTCCACATTTCTGAAGCATGACGTAATGGGGGGGTGTTATCTCTTTTGTCGAAAATCAGCTGTTTTTGCTTGAACATTAAATGCCTCCAAATGGTATTTAATTAACTTCCCGGGGTGAAGAAACCCTTTTTGAGAACTCAGAGTGAGTAAATTGGCCATTTTCATGCACTTTTAACCATTCCATAAATCTTGTGTTTAGGGCCCCTGGAAGCATGAAAATCACTTTAAACATGCTAATTTTAGCTCTAACACTGATGATCCACCTACAAATGTGAACTGACGTTCAAAAATAAAACATTTGAAAACGGACCATTTCCCACATTTCTGAAGCATGACGTAATGGGGGGGTGTTATCTCTTTTGTCGAAAATCAGCTGTTTTTGCTTGAACATTAAATGCCTCCAAATGGTATTTAATTCACTTCCCGAGCCCCTGGAAGCATGAAAATCACTTTAAACATGCTAATTTTAGCTCTAACACTGATGATCCACCTACAAATGTGAACTGACGTTCAAAAATAAAACATTTGAAAACGGACCATTTTCCACATTTCTGAAGCATGACGTAATGGGGGGTGATATCTCTTTTGTCGAAAATCAGCTGTTTTTGCTTGAACATTAAATGCCTCCAAATAGCATTTAATTCACTTCCCGGGGTGAAGAAACCCTTTTTGAGAACTCAGAGTGAGTAAATTGGCCATTTTCATGCACTTTTAACCATTCCATAAATCTTGTGTTTAGGGCCCGTGGAAGCATGAAAATCACTTTAAACACGCTAATTTTAGCTCTAACACTGATGATCCACCTACAAATGTGAACTGACGTTCAAAAATAAAACATTTGAAAACGGACCATTTTCCACATTTCTGAAGCATGACGTAATGGGGGGGTGTTATCTCTTTTGTCGAAAATCAGCCGTTTTTGCTCGAACAGTAAATGCCTCCAAATGGTATTTAATTAACTTCCCGGGGGTGAAGAAACCCTTTTTGAGAACTCAGAGTGAGTAAATTGGCCATTTTCATGCACTTTTAACCATTCCATAAATCTTGTGTTTAGGGCCCCTGGAAGCATGAAAATCACTTTAAACATGCTAATTTTAGCTCTAACACTGATGATCTACCTACAAATGTGAACTGACGTTCAAAAATAAAACATTTGAAAACGGACCATTTTCCACATTTCTGAAGCATGACGTAATGGGGGGGTGTTATCTCTTTTGTCGAAAATCAGCCGTTTTTGCTTGAACATTAAATGCCTCCAAATGGTATTTAATTCACTTCCCGAGCCCCTGGAAGCATGAAAATCACTTTAAACATGCTAATTTTAGCTCTAACACTGATGATCCACCTACAAATGTGAACTGACATTCAAAAATAAAACATTTGAAAACGGACCATTTTCCACATTTTTGAAGCATGACGTAATGGGGGGGTGTTATCTCTTTTGTCGAAAATCAGCTGTTTTTGCTCGAACATTAAATGCCTCCAAATGGTATTTAATTACCTTCCCGGGGTGAAGAAACGCTTTTTGAGAACTCAGAGTGAGTAAATTGGCCATTTTCATGCACTTTTAACCATTCCATAAATCTTGTGTTTAGGGCCCCTGGAAGCATGAAAATCACTTTAAACATGCTAATTTTAGCTCTAACACTGATGATCCACCTACAAATGTGAACTGACGTTCAAAAATAAAACATTTGAAAACGGACCATTTTACACATTTCTGAAGCATGACGTAATGGGGGGTGTTATCTCTTTTGTCGAAAATCAGACGTTTTTGCTTGAACATTAAATGCCTCCAAATGGTATTTAATTCACTTCCCGAGCCCCTGGAAGCATGAAAATCACTTTAAACATGCTAATTTTAGCTCTAACACTGATGATCCACCTACAAATGTGAACTGACGTTCAAAAATAAAACATTTGAAAACGGACCATTTTCCACATTTCTGAAGCATGACGTAATGGGGGGGTGTTATCTCTTTTGTCGAAAATCAGCTGTTTTTGCTTGAACATTAAATGCCTCCAAATAGCATTTAATTCACTTCCCGGGGTGAAGAAACCCTTTTTGAGAACTCAGAGTGAGTAAATTGGCCATTTTCATGCACTTTTAACCATTCCATAAATCTTGTATTTAGGGCCCGTGGAAGCATGAAAATCACTTTAAACACGCTAATTTTAGCTCTAACACTGATGATCCACTTACAAATGTGAACTGACGTTCAAAAATAAAACATTTGAAAATGGACCATTTTCCACATTTCTGAAGCATGACGTAATGGGGGGGTGTTATCTCTTTTGTCGAAAATCAGCCGTTTTTGCTTGAACATTAAATGCCTCCAAATGGTATTTAATTCACTTCCCGGGCCCCTGGAAGCATGAAAATCACTTTAAACATGCTAATTTTAGCTCTAACATTGATGATCCACCTACAAATGTGAACTGACGTTCACATTTATTTAATTACCTTCCCGGGGTGAAGAAACGCTTTTTGAGAACTCAGAGTGAGTAAATTGGCCATTTTCATGCACTTTTAAACATTCCATAAATCTTGTGTTTAGGGCCCCTGGAAGCATGAAAATCACTTTAAACATGCTAATTTTAGCTCTAACACTGATGATCCACCTACAAATGTGAACTGACGTTCAAAAATAAAACATTTGAAAACGGACCATTTTCCACATTTCTGAAGCATGACGTAATGGGGGGGTGTTATCTCTTTTGTCGAAAATCAGCTGTTTTTGCTTGAACATTAAATGCCTCCAAATTGTATTTAATTAACTTCCCGGGGTGAAGAAACCCTTTTTGAGAACTCAGAGTGAGTAAATTGGCCATTTTCATGCACTTTTAAACATTCCATAAATCTTGTGTTTAGGGCCCCTGGAAGCATGAAAATCACTTTAAACATGCTAATTTTAGCTCTAACACTGATGATCCACCTACAAATGTGAACTGACGTTCAAAAATAAAACATTTGAAAACGGACCATTTTCCACATTTCTGAAGCATGACGTAATGGGGGGGTGTTATCTCTTTTGTCGAAAATCAGCCGTTTTTGCTTGAACATTAAATGCCTCCAAATGGTATTTAATTCACTTCCCGAGCCCCTGGAAGCATGAAAATCACTTTAAACATGCTAATTTTAGCTCTAACACTGATGATCCACCTACAAATGTGAACTGACGTTCAAAAATAAAACATTTGAAAACGGACCATTTTCCACATTTTTGAAGCATGACGTAATGGGGGGGTGTTATCTCTTTTGTCGAAAATCAGCTGTTTTTGCTCGAACATTAAATGCCTCCAAATGGTATTTAATTACCTTCCCGGGGTGAAGAAACGCTTTTTGAGAACTCAGAGTGAGTAAATTGGCCATTTTCATGCACTTTTAACCATTCCATAAATCTTGTGTTTAGGGCCCCTGGAAGCATGAAAATCACTTTAAACATGCTAATTTTAGCTCTAACACTGATGATCCACCTACAAATGTGAACTGACGTTCAAAAATAAAACATTTGAAAACGGACCATTTTACACATTTCTGAAGCATGACGTAATGGGGGGGTGTTATCTCTTTTGTCGAAAATCAGCTGTTTTTGCTTGAACATTAAATGTCTCCAAATGGTATTTAATTCACTTCCAGAGCCCCTGGAAGCATGAAAATCACATTAAACATGCTAATTTTAGCTCTAACACTGATGATCCACCTACAAATGTGAACTGACGTTCAAAAATAAAACATTTGAAAACGGACCATTTTCCACATTTCTGAAGCATGACGTAATGGGGGGGTGTTATCTCTTTTGTCGAAAATCAGCCGTTTTTGCTTGAACATTAAATGCCTCCAAATGGTATTTAATTCACTTCCCGAGCCCCTGGAAGCATGAAAATCACTTTAAACATGCTAATTTTAGCTCTAACACTGATGATCCACCTACAAATGTGAACTGACGTTCAAAAATAAAACATTTGAAAACGGACCATTTTCCACATTTTTGAAGCATGACGTAATGGGGGGGTGTTATCTCTTTTGTCGAAAATCAGCTGTTTTTGCTTGAACATTAAATGCCTCCAAATTGTATTTAATTAACTTCCCGGGGTGAAGAAACCCTTTTTGAGAACTCAGAGTGAGTAAATTGGCCATTTTCATGCACTTTTAACCATTCCATAAATCTTGTGTTTAGGGCCCGTGGAAGCATGAAAATCACTTTAAACACGCTAATTTTAGCTCTAACACTGATGATCCACCTACAAATGTGAACTGACGTTCAAAAATAAAACATTTGAAAACGGACCATTTTCCACATTTCTGAAGCATGACGTAATGGGGTGGTGTTATCTCTTTTGTCGAAAATCAGCCGTTTTTGCTTGAACATTAAATGCCTCCAAATGGTATTTAATTCACTTCCCGAGCCCCTGGAAGCATGAAAATCACTTTAAACATGCTAATTTTAGCTCTAACACTGATGATCCACCTACAAATGTGAACTGACATTCAAAAATAAAACATTTGAAAACGGACCATTTTCCACATTTTTGAAGCATGACGTAATGGGGGGGTGTTATCTCTTTTGTCGAAAATCAGCTGTTTTTGCTCGAACATTAAATGCCTCCAAATGGTATTTAATTACCTTCCCGGGGTGAAGAAACGCTTTTTGAGAACTCAGAGTGAGTAAATTGGCCATTTTCATGCACTTTTAACCATTCCATAAATCTTGTGTTTAGGGCCCCTGGAAGCATGAAAATCACTTTAAACATGCTAATTTTAGCTCTAACACTGATGATCCACCTACAAATGTGAACTGACGTTCAAAAATAAAACATTTGAAAACGGACCATTTTACACATTTCTGAAGCATGACGTAATGGGGGGTGTTATCTCTTTTGTCGAAAATCAGACGTTTTTGCTTGAACATTAAATGCCTCCAAATGGTATTTAATTCACTTCCCGAGCCCCTGGAAGCATGAAAATCACTTTAAACATGCTAATTTTAGCTCTAACACTGATGATCCACCTACAAATGTGAACTGACGTTCAAAAATAAAACATTTGAAAACGGACCATTTTCCACATTTCTGAAGCATGACGTAATGGGGGGTGTTATCTCTTTTGTCGAAAATCAGCTGTTTTTGCTTGAACATTAAATGCCTCCAAATAGCATTTAATTCACTTCCCGGGGTGAAGAAACCCTTTTTGAGAACTCAGAGTGAGTAAATTGGCCATTTTCATGCACTTTTAACCATTCCATAAATCTTGTATTTAGGGCCCGTGGAAGCATGAAAATCACTTTAAACACGCTAATTTTAGCTCTAACACTGATGATCCACTTACAAATGTGAACTGACGTTCAAAAATAAAACATTTGAAAATGGACCATTTTCCACATTTCTGAAGCATGACGTAATGGGGGGGTGTTATCTCTTTTGTCGAAAATCAGCCGTTTTTGCTTGAACATTAAATGCCTCCAAATGGTATTTAATTCACTTCCCGGGCCCCTGGAAGCATGAAAATCACTTTAAACATGCTAATTTTAGCTCTAACATTGATGATCCACCTACAAATGTGAACTGACGTTCACATTTATTTAATTACCTTCCCGGGGTGAAGAAACGCTTTTTGAGAACTCAGAGTGAGTAAATTGGCCATTTTCATGCACTTTTAACCATTCCATAAATCTTGTGTTTAGGGCCCCTGGAAGCATGAAAATCACTTTAAACATGCTAATTTTAGCTCTAACACTGATGATCCACCTACAAATGTGAACTGACGTTCAAAAATAAAACATTTGAAAACGGACCATTTTACACATTTCTGAAGCATGACGTAATGGGGGGGTGTTATCTCTTTTGTCGAAAATCAGCCGTTTTTGCTTGAACATTAAATGCCTCCAAATGGTATTTAATTCACTTCCCGAGCCCCTGGAAGCATGAAAATCACTTTAAACATGCTAATTTTAGCTCTAACACTGATGATCCACCTACAAATGTGAACTGACGTTCAAAAATAAAACATTTGAAAACGGACCATTTTCCACATTTTTGAAGCATGACGTAATGGGGGGTGTTATCTCTTTTGTCGAAAATCAGCTGTTTTTGCTCGAACATTTAATGCCTCCAAATGGTATTTAATTACCTTCCCGGGGTGAAGAAACGCTTTTTGAGAACTCAGAGTGAGTAAATTGGCCATTTTCATGCACTTTTAACCATTCCATAAATCTTGTGTTTAGGGCCCCTGGAAGCATGAAAATCACTTTAAACATGCTAATTTTAGCTCTAACACTGATGATCGACCTACAAATGTGAACTGACGTTCAAAAATAAAACATTTGAAAACGGACCATTTTACACATTTCTGAAGCATGACGTAATGTGGGGGGTGTTATCTCTTTTGTCGAAAATCAGCTGTTTTTGCTTGAACATTAAATGCCTCCAAATGGTATTTAATTCACTTCCCGAGCCCCTGGAAGCATGAAAATCACTTTAAACATGCTAATTTTAGCTCTAACACTGATGATCCACCTACAAATGTGAACTGACGTTCAAAAATAAAACATTTGAAAACGGACCATTTTCCACATTTCTGAAGCATGACGTAATGGGGGGGTGTTATCTCTTTTGTCGAAAATCAGCTGTTTTTGCTTGAACATTAAATGCCTCCAAATTGTATTTAATTAACTTCCCGGGGTGAAGAAACCCTTTTTGAGAACTCAGAGTGAGTAAATTGGCCATTTTCATGCACTTTTAAACATTCCATAAATCTTGTGTTTAGGGCCCCTGGAAGCATGAAAATCACTTTAAACATGCTAATTTTAGCTCTAACACTGATGATCCACCTACAAATGTGAACTGACGTTCAAAAATAAAACATTTGAAAACGGACCATTTTCCACATTTCTGAAGCATGACGTAATGGGGGGGTGTTATCTCTTTTGTCGAAAATCAGCCGTTTTTGCTTGAACATTAAATGCCTCCAAATGGTATTTAATTCACTTCCCGAGCCCCTGGAAGCATGAAAATCACTTTAAACATGCTAATTTTAGCTCTAACACTGATGATCCACCTACAAATGTGAACTGACGTTCAAAAATAAAACATTTGAAAACGGACCATTTTCCACATTTTTGAAGCATGACGTAATGGGGGGGTGTTATCTCTTTTGTCGAAAATCAGCTGTTTTTGCTCGAACATTAAATGCCTCCAAATGGTATTTAATTACCTTCCCGGGGTGAAGAAACGCTTTTTGAGAACTCAGAGTGAGTAAATTGGCCATTTTCATGCACTTTTAACCATTCCATAAATCTTGTGTTTAGGGCCCCTGGAAGCATGAAAATCACTTTAAACATGCTAATTTTAGCTCTAACACTGATGATCCACCTACAAATGTGAACTGACGTTCAAAAATAAAACATTTGAAAACGGACCATTTTACACATTTCTGAAGCATGACGTAATGGGGGGGTGTTATCTCTTTTGTCGAAAATCAGACATTTTTGCTTGAACATTAAATGCCTCCAAATGGTATTTAATTCACTTCCCGAGCCCCTGGAAGCATGAAAATCACTTTAAACATGCTAATTTTAGCTCTAACACTGATGATCCACCTACAAATGTGAACTGACGTTCAAAAATAAAACATTTGAAAACGGACCATTTTCCACATTTCTGAAGCATGACGTAATGGGGGGGTGTTATCTCTTTTGTCGAAAATCAGCTGTTTTTGCTTGAACATTAAATGCCTCCAAATAGCATTTAATTCACTTCCCGGGGTGAAGAAACCCTTTTTGAGAACTCAGAGTGAGTAAATTGGCCATTTTCATGCACTTTTAACCATTCCATAAATCTTGTATTTAGGGCCCGTGGAAGCATGAAAATCACTTTAAACACGCTAATTTTAGCTCTAACACTGATGATCCACCTACAAATGTGAACTGACGTTCAAAAATAAAACATTTGAAAACGGACCATTTTCCACATTTCTGAAGCATGACGTAATGGGGGGTGTTATCTCTTTTGTCGAAAATCAGCCGTTTTTGCTCGAATATTAAATGCCTCCAAATGGTATTTAATTCACTTCCCGGGGTGAAGAAACCCTTTTTGAGAACTCAGAGTGAGTAAATTGGCCATTTTCATGCACTTTTAACCATTCCATAAATCTTGTGTTTAGGGCCCCTGGAAGCATGAAAATCACTTTAAACATGCTAATTTTAGCTCTAACACTGATGATCCACTTACAAATGTGAACTGACGTTCAAAAATAAAACATTTGAAAACGGACCATTTTCCACATTTCTGAAGCATGACGTAATGGGGGGGTGTTATCTCTTTTGTCGAAAATCAGCCGTTTTTGCTTGAACATTAAATGCCTCCAAATGGTATTTAATTCACTTCCCGAGCCCCTGGAAGCATGAAAATCACTTTAAACATGCTAATTTTAGCTCTAACACTGATGATCCACCTACAAATGTGAACTGACGTTCAAAAATAAAACATTTGAAAACGGACCATTTTCCACATTTTTGAAGCATGACGTAATGGGGGGGTGTTATCTCTTTTGTCGAAAATCAGCTGTTTTTGCTCGAACATTAAATGCCTCCAAATGGTATTTAATTACCTTCCCGGGGTGAAGAAACGCTTTTTGAGAACTCAGAGTGAGTAAATTGGCCATTTTCATGCACTTTTAACCATTCCATAAATCTTGTGTTTAGGGCCCCTGGAAGCATGAAAATCACTTTAAACATGCTAATTTTAGCTCTAACACTGATGATCCACCTACAAATGTGAACTGACGTTCAAAAATAAAACATTTGAAAACGGACCATTTTCCACATTTTTGAAGCATGACGTAATGGGGGGGTGTTATCTCTTTTGTCGAAAATCAGCTGTTTTTGCTCGAACATTAAATGCCTCCAAATGGTATTTAATTACCTTCCCGGGGTGAAGAAACGCTTTTTGAGAACTCAGAGTGAGTAAATTGGCCATTTTCATGCACTTTTAACCATTCCATAAATCTTGTGTTTAGGGCCCCTGGAAGCATGAAAATCACTTTAAACATGCTAATTTTAGCTCTAACACTGATGATCCACCTACAAATGTGAACTGACGTTCAAAAATAAAACATTTGAAAACGGACCATTTTACACATTTCTGAAGCATGACGTAATGGGGGGTGTTATCTCTTTTGTCGAAAATCAGACGTTTTTGCTTGAACATTAAATGCCTCCAAATGGTATTTAATTCACTTCCCGAGCCCCTGGAAGCATGAAAATCACTTTAAACATGCTAATTTTAGCTCTAACACTGATGATCCACCTACAAATGTGAACTGACGTTCAAAAATAAAACATTTGAAAACGGACCATTTTCCACATTTCTGAAGCATGACGTAATGGGGGGGTGTTATCTCTTTTGTCGAAAATCAGCTGTTTTTGCTTGAACATTAAATGCCTCCAAATAGCATTTAATTCACTTCCCGGGGTGAAGAAACCCTTTTTGAGAACTCAGAGTGAGTAAATTGGCCATTTTCATGCACTTTTAACCATTCCATAAATCTTGTATTTAGGGCCCGTGGAAGCATGAAAATCACTTTAAACACGCTAATTTTAGCTCTAACACTGATGATCCACTTACAAATGTGAACTGACGTTCAAAAATAAAACATTTGAAAATGGACCATTTTCCACATTTCTGAAGCATGACGTAATGGGGGGGTGTTATCTCTTTTGTCGAAAATCAGCCGTTTTTGCTTGAACATTAAATGCCTCCAAATGGTATTTAATTCACTTCCCGGGCCCCTGGAAGCATGAAAATCACTTTAAACATGCTAATTTTAGCTCTAACATTGATGATCCACCTACAAATGTGAACTGACGTTCACATTTATTTAATTACCTTCCCGGGGTGAAGAAACGCTTTTTGAGAACTCAGAGTGAGTAAATTGGCCATTTTCATGCACTTTTAAACATTCCATAAATCTTGTGTTTAGGGCCCCTGGAAGCATGAAAATCACTTTAAACATGCTAATTTTAGCTCTAACACTGATGATCCACCTACAAATGTGAACTGACGTTCAAAAATAAAACATTTGAAAACGGACCATTTTCCACATTTCTGAAGCATGACGTAATGGGGGGGGTGTTATCTCTTTTGTCGAAAATCAGCTGTTTTTGCTTGAACATTAAATGCCTCCAAATTGTATTTAATTAACTTCCCGGGGTGAAGAAACCCTTTTTGAGAACTCAGAGTGAGTAAATTGGCCATTTTCATGCACTTTTAAACATTCCATAAATCTTGTGTTTAGGGCCCCTGGAAGCATGAAAATCACTTTAAACATGCTAATTTTAGCTCTAACACTGATGATCCACCTACAAATGTGAACTGACGTTCAAAAATAAAACATTTGAAAACGGACCATTTTCCACATTTCTGAAGCATGACGTAATGGGGGGGTGTTATCTCTTTTGTCGAAAATCAGCCGTTTTTGCTTGAACATTAAATGCCTCCAAATGGTATTTAATTCACTTCCCGAGCCCCTGGAAGCATGAAAATCACTTTAAACATGCTAATTTTAGCTCTAACACTGATGATCCACCTACAAATGTGAACTGACGTTCAAAAATAAAACATTTGAAAACGGACCATTTTCCACATTTTTGAAGCATGACGTAATGGGGGGGTGTTATCTCTTTTGTCGAAAATCAGCTGTTTTTGCTCGAACATTAAATGCCTCCAAATGGTATTTAATTACCTTCCCGGGGTGAAGAAACGCTTTTTGAGAACTCAGAGTGAGTAAATTGGCCATTTTCATGCACTTTTAACCATTCCATAAATCTTGTGTTTAGGGCCCCTGGAAGCATGAAAATCACTTTAAACATGCTAATTTTAGCTCTAACACTGATGATCCACCTACAAATGTGAACTGACGTTCAAAAATAAAACATTTGAAAACGGACCATTTTACACATTTCTGAAGCATGACGTAATGGGGGGGTGTTATCTCTTTTGTCGAAAATCAGCTGTTTTTGCTTGAACATTAAATGTCTCCAAATGGTATTTAATTCACTTCCAGAGCCCCTGGAAGCATGAAAATCACATTAAACATGCTAATTTTAGCTCTAACACTGATGATCCACCTACAAATGTGAACTGACGTTCAAAAATAAAACATTTGAAAACGGACCATTTTCCACATTTCTGAAGCATGACGTAATGGGGGGGTGTTATCTCTTTTGTCGAAAATCAGCCGTTTTTGCTTGAACATTAAATGCCTCCAAATGGTATTTAATTCACTTCCCGAGCCCCTGGAAGCATGAAAATCACTTTAAACATGCTAATTTTAGCTCTAACACTGATGATCCACCTACAAATGTGAACTGACGTTCAAAAATAAAACATTTGAAAACGGACCATTTTCCACATTTTTGAAGCATGACGTAATGGGGGGGTGTTATCTCTTTTGTCGAAAATCAGCTGTTTTTGCTTGAACATTAAATGCCTCCAAATTGTATTTAATTAACTTCCCGGGGTGAAGAAACCCTTTTTGAGAACTCAGAGTGAGTAAATTGGCCATTTTCATGCACTTTTAACCATTCCATAAATCTTGTGTTTAGGGCCCGTGGAAGCATGAAAATCACTTTAAACACGCTAATTTTAGCTCTAACACTGATGATCCACCTACAAATGTGAACTGACGTTCAAAAATAAAACATTTGAAAACGGACCATTTTCCACATTTCTGAAGCATGACGTAATGGGGTGGTGTTATCTCTTTTGTCGAAAATCAGCCGTTTTTGCTTGAACATTAAATGCCTCCAAATGGTATTTAATTCACTTCCCGAGCCCCTGGAAGCATGAAAATCACTTTAAACATGCTAATTTTAGCTCTAACACTGATGATCCACCTACAAATGTGAACTGACATTCAAAAATAAAACATTTGAAAACGGACCATTTTCCACATTTTTGAAGCATGACGTAATGGGGGGGTGTTATCTCTTTTGTCGAAAATCAGCTGTTTTTGCTCGAACATTAAATGCCTCCAAATGGTATTTAATTACCTTCCCGGGGTGAAGAAACGCTTTTTGAGAACTCAGAGTGAGTAAATTGGCCATTTTCATGCACTTTTAACCATTCCATAAATCTTGTGTTTAGGGCCCCTGGAAGCATGAAAATCACTTTAAACATGCTAATTTTAGCTCTAACACTGATGATCCACCTACAAATGTGAACTGACGTTCAAAAATAAAACATTTGAAAACGGACCATTTTACACATTTCTGAAGCATGACGTAATGGGGGGTGTTATCTCTTTTGTCGAAAATCAGACGTTTTTGCTTGAACATTAAATGCCTCCAAATGGTATTTAATTCACTTCCCGAGCCCCTGGAAGCATGAAAATCACTTTAAACATGCTAATTTTAGCTCTAACACTGATGATCCACCTACAAATGTGAACTGACGTTCAAAAATAAAACATTTGAAAACGGACCATTTTCCACATTTCTGAAGCATGACGTAATGGGGGGGTGTTATCTCTTTTGTCGAAAATCAGCTGTTTTTGCTTGAACATTAAATGCCTCCAAATAGCATTTAATTCACTTCCCGGGGTGAAGAAACCCTTTTTGAGAACTCAGAGTGAGTAAATTGGCCATTTTCATGCACTTTTAACCATTCCATAAATCTTGTATTTAGGGCCCGTGGAAGCATGAAAATCACTTTAAACACGCTAATTTTAGCTCTAACACTGATGATCCACTTACAAATGTGAACTGACGTTCAAAAATAAAACATTTGAAAATGGACCATTTTCCACATTTCTGAAGCATGACGTAATGGGGGGGTGTTATCTCTTTTGTCGAAAATCAGCCGTTTTTGCTTGAACATTAAATGCCTCCAAATGGTATTTAATTCACTTCCCGGGCCCCTGGAAGCATGAAAATCACTTTAAACATGCTAATTTTAGCTCTAACATTGATGATCCACCTACAAATGTGAACTGACGTTCACATTTATTTAATTACCTTCCCGGGGTGAAGAAACGCTTTTTGAGAACTCAGAGTGAGTAAATTGGCCATTTTCATGCACTTTTAACCATTCCATAAATCTTGTGTTTAGGGCCCCTGGAAGCATGAAAATCACTTTAAACATGCTAATTTTAGCTCTAACACTGATGATCCACCTACAAATGTGAACTGACGTTCAAAAATAAAACATTTGAAAACGGACCATTTTACACATTTCTGAAGCATGACGTAATGGGGGGGTGTTATCTCTTTTGTCGAAAATCAGCCGTTTTTGCTTGAACATTAAATGCCTCCAAATGGTATTTAATTCACTTCCCGAGCCCCTGGAAGCATGAAAATCACTTTAAACATGCTAATTTTAGCTCTAACACTGATGATCCACCTACAAATGTGAACTGACGTTCAAAAATAAAACATTTGAAAACGGACCATTTTCCACATTTTTGAAGCATGACGTAATGGGGGGTGTTATCTCTTTTGTCGAAAATCAGCTGTTTTTGCTCGAACATTTAATGCCTCCAAATGGTATTTAATTACCTTCCCGGGGTGAAGAAACGCTTTTTGAGAACTCAGAGTGAGTAAATTGGCCATTTTCATGCACTTTTAACCATTCCATAAATCTTGTGTTTAGGGCCCCTGGAAGCATGAAAATCACTTTAAACATGCTAATTTTAGCTCTAACACTGATGATCGACCTACAAATGTGAACTGACGTTCAAAAATAAAACATTTGAAAACGGACCATTTTACACATTTCTGAAGCATGACGTAATGTGGGGGGTGTTATCTCTTTTGTCGAAAATCAGCTGTTTTTGCTTGAACATTAAATGCCTCCAAATGGTATTTAATTCACTTCCCGAGCCCCTGGAAGCATGAAAATCACTTTAAACATGCTAATTTTAGCTCTAACACTGATGATCCACCTACAAATGTGAACTGACGTTCAAAAATAAAACATTTGAAAACGGACCATTTTCCACATTTCTGAAGCATGACGTAATGGGGGGGTGTTATCTCTTTTGTCGAAAATCAGCTGTTTTTGCTTGAACATTAAATGCCTCCAAATTGTATTTAATTAACTTCCCGGGGTGAAGAAACCCTTTTTGAGAACTCAGAGTGAGTAAATTGGCCATTTTCATGCACTTTTAAACATTCCATAAATCTTGTGTTTAGGGCCCCTGGAAGCATGAAAATCACTTTAAACATGCTAATTTTAGCTCTAACACTGATGATCCACCTACAAATGTGAACTGACGTTCAAAAATAAAACATTTGAAAACGGACCATTTTCCACATTTCTGAAGCATGACGTAATGGGGGGGTGTTATCTCTTTTGTCGAAAATCAGCCGTTTTTGCTTGAACATTAAATGCCTCCAAATGGTATTTAATTCACTTCCCGAGCCCCTGGAAGCATGAAAATCACTTTAAACATGCTAATTTTAGCTCTAACACTGATGATCCACCTACAAATGTGAACTGACGTTCAAAAATAAAACATTTGAAAACGGACCATTTTCCACATTTTTGAAGCATGACGTAATGGGGGGGTGTTATCTCTTTTGTCGAAAATCAGCTGTTTTTGCTCGAACATTAAATGCCTCCAAATGGTATTTAATTACCTTCCCGGGGTGAAGAAACGCTTTTTGAGAACTCAGAGTGAGTAAATTGGCCATTTTCATGCACTTTTAACCATTCCATAAATCTTGTGTTTAGGGCCCCTGGAAGCATGAAAATCACTTTAAACATGCTAATTTTAGCTCTAACACTGATGATCCACCTACAAATGTGAACTGACGTTCAAAAATAAAACATTTGAAAACGGACCATTTTACACATTTCTGAAGCATGACGTAATGGGGGGGTGTTATCTCTTTTGTCGAAAATCAGACATTTTTGCTTGAACATTAAATGCCTCCAAATGGTATTTAATTCACTTCCCGAGCCCCTGGAAGCATGAAAATCACTTTAAACATGCTAATTTTAGCTCTAACACTGATGATCCACCTACAAATGTGAACTGACGTTCAAAAATAAAACATTTGAAAACGGACCATTTTCCACATTTCTGAAGCATGACGTAATGGGGGGGTGTTATCTCTTTTGTCGAAAATCAGCTGTTTTTGCTTGAACATTAAATGCCTCCAAATAGCATTTAATTCACTTCCCGGGGTGAAGAAACCCTTTTTGAGAACTCAGAGTGAGTAAATTGGCCATTTTCATGCACTTTTAACCATTCCATAAATCTTGTATTTAGGGCCCGTGGAAGCATGAAAATCACTTTAAACACGCTAATTTTAGCTCTAACACTGATGATCCACCTACAAATGTGAACTGACGTTCAAAAATAAAACATTTGAAAACGGACCATTTTCCACATTTCTGAAGCATGACGTAATGGGGGGTGTTATCTCTTTTGTCGAAAATCAGCCGTTTTTGCTCGAATATTAAATGCCTCCAAATGGTATTTAATTCACTTCCCGGGGTGAAGAAACCCTTTTTGAGAACTCAGAGTGAGTAAATTGGCCATTTTCATGCACTTTTAACCATTCCATAAATCTTGTGTTTAGGGCCCCTGGAAGCATGAAAATCACTTTAAACATGCTAATTTTAGCTCTAACACTGATGATCCACTTACAAATGTGAACTGACGTTCAAAAATAAAACATTTGAAAACGGACCATTTTCCACATTTCTGAAGCATGACGTAATGGGGGGGTGTTATCTCTTTTGTCGAAAATCAGCCGTTTTTGCTTGAACATTAAATGCCTCCAAATGGTATTTAATTCACTTCCCGAGCCCCTGGAAGCATGAAAATCACTTTAAACATGCTAATTTTAGCTCTAACACTGATGATCCACCTACAAATGTGAACTGACGTTCAAAAATAAAACATTTGAAAACGGACCATTTTCCACATTTTTGAAGCATGACGTAATGGGGGGGTGTTATCTCTTTTGTCGAAAATCAGCTGTTTTTGCTCGAACATTAAATGCCTCCAAATGGTATTTAATTACCTTCCCGGGGTGAAGAAACGCTTTTTGAGAACTCAGAGTGAGTAAATTGGCCATTTTCATGCACTTTTAACCATTCCATAAATCTTGTGTTTAGGGCCCCTGGAAGCATGAAAATCACTTTAAACATGCTAATTTTAGCTCTAACACTGATGATCCACCTACAAATGTGAACTGACGTTCAAAAATAAAACATTTGAAAACGGACCATTTTCCACATTTTTGAAGCATGACGTAATGGGGGGGTGTTATCTCTTTTGTCGAAAATCAGCTGTTTTTGCTCGAACATTAAATGCCTCCAAATGGTATTTAATTACCTTCCCGGGGTGAAGAAACGCTTTTTGAGAACTCAGAGTGAGTAAATTGGCCATTTTCATGCACTTTTAACCATTCCATAAATCTTGTGTTTAGGGCCCCTGGAAGCATGAAAATCACTTTAAACATGCTAATTTTAGCTCTAACACTGATGATCCACCTACAAATGTGAACTGACGTTCAAAAATAAAACATTTGAAAACGGACCATTTTACACATTTCTGAAGCATGACGTAATGGGGGGTGTTATCTCTTTTGTCGAAAATCAGACGTTTTTGCTTGAACATTAAATGCCTCCAAATGGTATTTAATTCACTTCCCGAGCCCCTGGAAGCATGAAAATCACTTTAAACATGCTAATTTTAGCTCTAACACTGATGATCCACCTACAAATGTGAACTGACGTTCAAAAATAAAACATTTGAAAACGGACCATTTTCCACATTTCTGAAGCATGACGTAATGGGGGGGTGTTATCTCTTTTGTCGAAAATCAGCTGTTTTTGCTTGAACATTAAATGCCTCCAAATAGCATTTAATTCACTTCCCGGGGTGAAGAAACCCTTTTTGAGAACTCAGAGTGAGTAAATTGGCCATTTTCATGCACTTTTAACCATTCCATAAATCTTGTATTTAGGGCCCGTGGAAGCATGAAAATCACTTTAAACACGCTAATTTTAGCTCTAACACTGATGATCCACTTACAAATGTGAACTGACGTTCAAAAATAAAACATTTGAAAATGGACCATTTTCCACATTTCTGAAGCATGACGTAATGGGGGGGTGTTATCTCTTTTGTCGAAAATCAGCCGTTTTTGCTTGAACATTAAATGCCTCCAAATGGTATTTAATTCACTTCCCGGGCCCCTGGAAGCATGAAAATCACTTTAAACATGCTAATTTTAGCTCTAACATTGATGATCCACCTACAAATGTGAACTGACGTTCACATTTATTTAATTACCTTCCCGGGGTGAAGAAACGCTTTTTGAGAACTCAGAGTGAGTAAATTGGCCATTTTCATGCACT